>NC_136986.1:28169840-28271188 GCF_032717465.1 Coenobita brevimanus
CTGTGTCTCAAAAGTTTTTTTGAGTCGATTCTTTATAAAAAAATTTAAAGCATCTTTCCTATCACAGCCTTCTTTCTCGGCCTCGTCAGGCTGGGTTCAGTCAGGGACGCTCCACTGGCGATCTTCTCACCTACCTTCAGACTCCTGGTCATCCTTCTTTCAGGACTTTGGCGAAGACTTTGCCAATTCACTTCACATCTCAAAGGCTTTCGATCGAGTCTGGCACTAATCCTTAATTTCCAAACTGCCCTGTTATGGATTCTGTGCTTCTATCTGTGCCTTACTCTCGAGCTTCCTTTCTGGTCGTTCTATAGCTGCTGTTGTAGACGGCCATCGTTTTCTCCTAGTTCTATGACTTTAATTGGTGACCTCAGGGCTCTGTCCTTTCCTGAACTCTATTTTTTTTATTCATCAATGATCTTCTAAGCTGTGCATCTAATCCTATATGCTCCGTATGCTGATGATTCTGCCTTTCACCTTTCCATTCGGTTCCTGCAACGTCCATCTCAGCAGTTACTTCTTCAGAAGCAAGGGATTAGGCTATGGCACACCTAATGTCTGACTTGGCTTGTATCTCTGACTGGGGAAAAAAATAATCTTGTTGTCTTTTAATGCATCAAAAGACTCAGTTTTTACACCTATCAACCCCACAAAAATCTTCCACAGGAGTACCCACTACTTTTTAAAAATATCCAGCTCAATCACTGCATCATCGCTTGAACATCGCCTGGGGTTTCATTCACACGGAACATATCTTGGAAAAGGTGTCATATTGCATCTCTTGTAAATTCCTGCTTCCAAGAGATTAGGTGTGCCTAAGCCGACTCTGTACCTTTCCACTGCACAGTTGATTGACTTTATACCACGGGTTTTATTCGCCCCTGTTTAGAGTACAACTCTCATGTGTGGAGAGTCTCCCCATATACAGCTCTTTCTCAATAGGGTGGAGTCAAAGGCTATTTGTCTCATCAACTCTCTCCTCATCTTACTGGTTCCCTTCAACCTCTGTCTCTTTCCGCTTCGCACTGTTGCATCTTTATCCTACTTTTCTATTGCCACTTCAATGGTCACTGCTCCTCTGAACTGTCTGCTTTGCATCCTTCCACCTCTAATGATGGGTGCACTGCTTTTTAGCAAGCACCCCGTCTCAGAAAACAAACTCTCATCCCTTTTTCTGTCCAACCCTCTAATGCAAGAGTTAACCGTTACTCCCAGTCTTCCATTTTATGCAACAGGTCAACTCTGGAACTGTCTCCCTCTGTCTGTATTTCCATCTTTCTAAGATCTCCAGTCATTCAAACACTGTGTCCAGGGCATCTCAGAAATGAATGGATTCTTGGAATTTGGCTCTCCTTTGTATTGCTTTTGTTTTTTTCTTGGAAGGCGAAGCGTTCATGCCGGGCTCAGCCCTTTGGCTTCCTCTTCCTTTGCATAAAGAAAAAAAAAACCTTACCTTGAATTGTTGCATATTATGACATTTTTTCTTTTCATCTATTACTGTGGTACATGATTCCAGAGTACAGAAATCGAAATATCAGAAAGAAAAGCATAAATATGAGGTTTTACAGGAGAAAGCAAAAGAGTGTTGCACCCCCTGTAATAGCTGGGAACAGACTGATTGAGTCACCTTTTTTTTTTTTTTTTGGCCTATCGGACCATTGGGGCTGAAGCCCCCGTGCTCATTAAGGCTAAAAATATATACTGTATATGTATATACATTGACTCATATATACATATATATACGAACATATATATATATATATATATATATATATATATACAGTATATATATATATATATATATATATATATATATATATATATATATATATATATATAAACAAACACACACACACACACACACACACAACCAAACAGATGCACATACACACTTTCATGCACCCGTACATATGTATATAAGAAATTTTATTTTATTATTTTTTGTATTTTTTTATTTTTATTATTTTTTTTTTTGTACCTCATATTACTTATAAACAAAAATACCTAATCTAAAACACCCTAAATCTAATCACCTAACAGACAAATCACCTAACCTATACACTAAATCCTAAGGAGACAAATAACTTAGACCTACACGTTAATGGTAAAAAAGCACTCGACCAAGAGAACACCATTAGACTGCAGATATGTAATGCCCTTCTACATTACACACCTGCACTCATCATTTGGTGACTGTCAGTCGAGACACAACCTAATGTAGGGGACATCAATATATGAAAAAGAACCAGACAAGTCAGGAACATTTCCATATACGTCAGCTGTCTGCCCTTATTAGTAACTTCAGGAAAATGGTATAATGTAATACTTACATACACATATTGTACAAAAAAGTGAAGAACCTCGCCCAACGGACCAAATTACTTCCATCGACTGCAAGTGCCCAGTACCTTTCTATATTGCACACTTAAACACTCATCAGTCAATGGTGACTGTCAGTCGAGGAACAGGGTTTAATGTAGGGGACATCAATATTAGAAATAGGTCACTGGAAAGAGGAACTATTTCAAATATGTCAACTGTCAACCCTAATTAATAGTACAATATATACATATTTACAGTTGATCAAAACCATAACCATACAGTAAAAAAAGTCACATCACTCTCATCAGTCCGGTCTCAAGAAAGCCATCAATTTATCAGTCATAACAACGTCCCCATCACCCAGGATGGTGGAAAGGGTGAAGGGGACGTCTACTGCGCCGCAGTAATTTATAAGTGAAGCACGTTCATGAATATATCGCCGACAGCACAGGATGATATGACTGATAGATAACACCGCATTACAGATGTCACAGTGCGGTGGGAAGCATCTTTCCATATATGGTTTCATGTGAGTTAACCCGCCCCGTCCTGTCGACGTATGGGTACATTACAACATTTTGCATTTGCCAGTCCCGGCGACATACCGGTACGTCGTGCAATTACAAAGTGCATAATTTCCACAATTTTCAAATTTCACGCTTGATTTTCGGTACGTATCCTCGCTTGACCTTCCCCTACCTGCCACCAGGCAGGGACACTCAGCGACCCCGCGTGACCCGCGCTCACCCGCGGCTCGTTCACTCACCTGTTAGCAACGGTCCTGCTCAGGCATGGCGACGAGAGGTCTCTCAGAGGTCAAAATTCAAGCCGCCCTGGACGCCTTTACAGGCAACAGTGATTCCCCGCTGGACGACGAGGTTGTTGACAAAAATTATGTGCAGCCAGAGGAGGAGGAAACCACCAGCAGTGATGAAGAAGTCCCGTCCCCCTGGAAGTGGCAGTACGTGACTTACTGTGCTGATAGAGAGGGGCAGCCGGCCAAAAAACCACAGGTAACATCCTATGCCCAGCCCCAACGTGATGAGGAACCCGAATTTGATGACGAGGACGAGGATGGGGCTGTGGGACGTGCTGCCACGTGGTATGGACGTGAGGTGATTACTCATCGTGGCCCCGAGCGCACACCACGTCGGACGAGCAGGTATGGGCCTAGTATTTTGTTTGGGGAGGTAGGAAGTGCCGTGGAGGGAGTGGGGAGTGAAAGGGAAAGTGCAGAGAGGAGTATGGAAAGTGAGAGTGGCGTAAGTGAGTCATCGCTCTCCCTAGGTAGTGTGAGGCGGCGGGGTGTATCACATGGGTGAGTACGGGTGCATTCTGTATCACGTGCGGTTGTGATGGAGGGGGAAGGTGGGGAGGAACCACTCCCAAGCACGTCTTATTCTCCCCAATATCCCTAAACATGTGGGCGAGTTAGGGTGCGTGAGAAATCACGTGGTGTTGTGATGGAGGGGGAAGGTGGGGAGGAACCACTCCCCAGCACGTCTTATGCTCACCAATATTCCCGAACTTCATCCCCACAGCCCCCTAAAGTTCCTCAAGGCCGTAAGGTAAGGGAAAGGGAAAGGGTAAAGGCAGAGGGAAGAGGAGTGAGAGCGGGGAAGCCCTCCGCACTCCTTCTCCCCAACCTCCCCCACCAGCATCTCCTCCCCACCCAGACGAAGGAGGTGATGGGGATGATGGGGACGAGGGATTTGTGGGATGGAATTGGGAGGATGGGAGTGATTTTTCTCCCCTCATTCACCCCTTCACTGAGCATGGGCACGCTGGCTGCATTGCTCCCGGAATTCACCGTAATTCCACCAGGATGGATTTTTTCCACCTGTTTTTTAGTGAGGCATTCGTGGAGCAGATTGTTTACCAAACCAACCTTTTTGCATGCACCCAGCACCGTGAGAGTGAAAGATTGGGAACAAGGAGCAGGCATTCTATCATATATGATTACCCTGTCTCCCTTTCAGAAATGTTCCTATTTTTTGCCCTGGTCCTTTTGATGGGTATTATACAAAAGAACAGAATTCCGGCTTACTGGACAAGGGACCCTGTTATGTTTACACCAATATTTGGGCAAGTCATGAGCCGTAATCGCTTTCAACAAATTCTAAGTCACCTCCATTTCTATGATCCTGATGATCCTGCAAATGCGAACAACACAGATAAGATGAAGTGAAGTAGCTTGGTCTTTGACCATCTGAGGCAAACCTTTCGTTCGTCATTTTATCCATATAGAGACCTCGTCATAGACGAGAGTCTCGTGTTGTGGAGAGGTAGTATTTCATTTAGGCAGTATATACCCAGCAAAAGGCACCGTTTTGGGTTCAAGATCTTTGTTATGTGCGACTGTAGGACTGGATACGTGCAAGACATAGTCTTGTACACCGGTGCACAGACATAATAGAAGATCGGAGTATTGGACTGTCGGGAGCAGTGATAAAGACAATGATAGAAGACTACCTTCATCGTGGTCACGTCCTCTACCTGGACAACTGGTACACTAGCCCTCTTCTCACTCGTTATCTACACATGCATGAAACGGGAATCTGTGGAACCGTGAAGGTGAACCAGCGTCACATGGTCAAGGTAGGGCGGAAACTTGACAGGAATGAGGTTGTCTTTTTCAAAGACAACAACATCCTTGCAACTGTGTGGAACCATAATAGAGAAGTAAGCCTCTTGTCAACGGTTCACCGCCCCTTGATGCACCATACTGATTTCGTTGATTACCGGAGCGAGAACAGGCGTCACATTTGGAAACCTGAGTGTGTCATGGACTATAACATAAACATGCGCCTGGTGGACCAGTCAGACTCCATGATATCGACGGTAGAGTGTGCCAGGACCACGATGAAGTGGTATAAGAAACTGTTCTTTCACTTGCTAGACATCACTGCTCTGAATTGCCACCACCTTCACGCCATGACAACAGGAGTTCAGGAAACCTTTGAAGGGTTTGTGAGGGAGCTCACAAGAGAGATGTTTGCACGGTATGGTGTTGAAAGGCCCCAACATCGCACCCACACTGCCCCTATTGCCCAAACTCCCCTGAGAATATCCGGCCGCCATTTCCCCACTCCTATCCCTCCCCAGCCAAACAGACCTAGGCCCCAACGCAGGTGTCACGTGTGTAGCAATTCCCGGGTGAGACTCACCACACAGAGGGAGGACATCCGCTATGAGTGCATCGAGTGTGACGTGGGTCTCTGTATTCACCCATGTTTCAGCAAATATCACACCTTGATGCAATTCTAATATGGTGTGAATGCGACAGGACGCTGAAACTATGAAGTAAATGCAACAAACAGACGCTCAGTGAAATTATCAGTCATGTTGATCTGAAAATATAAGTATAAAGTGCATACGGGTATAACATAAGTGCAAAAATTGTATGTAAGTGTATAAATATGCTGTAAGTGGAAACATACATAGCGTGGGTTTTTTGATGCGATATTCTGTCGCTCAGTGCAATAAATAAGGCCTGTAAATATGTAAATATTTTTATTGGAAATGCAAACGGGTATAATATAAGTTCAAATTATTGTAAGTGCTGAAATATATTCTAAGTCAAAATATTCCTAGCGTGTGTATAGAGATGCAATATCCTAACGCTCAGTGGAATGAATAAGGCCCGTAATTATGAAAATAGAAGTCAACAAGTGGGAAAGTGTGTAATATATGTGAAGAATTTGTATGTAAGTGTTTGAGTATTATGTTGGTCGAAACATTCATTGCGAGGGTATTTTCATGCTATATTCTGACGCTCACTTGAATAAATAATGCCAGTAACTATGTATAGTGCAGTATAGGGGTGTAAACGTGTGTAATGTAAGTGGGAAAGTATAATTGGAGTGAAAAAATAAAGTAGAAGATGAAACACGAGTGTTTGAGATCGTGGTTGCTACGTGAATATAAGCTAGCATTTCGCTACATGCCCTCGTAATGAATGTAAATAATTGAAAACATTTACAGTGGTGGAGGAAAGGTTCTATGTAAAGGAAAAAATAATAGGAAAGTGATAAAACAATTGGGTATGTTGAAATACGAGTCATAGCTAGTGCGCTTAGTAAGCCAATGTGACCTATACTTATGCTGCATGTCATCGTAATGAATGAAAACATCTGAAAACATTTACAAACAGTAAAAATAGGTAAAATGTCAATGAAACAGAAGTATACACGTAGAAAAAATGATATGTTGACTGATACAAGAAACTTAGCACATAGCATGTTACCACTTGGACCTAAGTCGCTATGCTCTCGCGAAGGTACAATGCTTATTTTTCATATATATGTGTTTGAAATCCATTATATTGCTACTCTTATTGTTTATTAGTTCAAATTCAATAAATGTAGAGGTGTTGTTTGTTGTTTCTCCCAATATTTCCTACAAAAGAAAACGGAAGCGCCTCACACGTCAATGATAGAATACGATACCTGGCGCAGGGGACCTCACCTGTTCCGACCACTTATGGACCACGATAAGCCCTCTCTTGGTGATTTTCCTTTGTTTCTCAACCAAAGCGGAAATTTTAGCCAAAAAAAAAAATTCCAAAATAGCTCAGGATTGGGGGATGTCGGAGGTGCGGAAAACCTCGGAACGTGACGGGTTAAAACGGTGGCATTGAGCCGTAATCTCGCCAATACTTTTTCTTCAAGGCAACTGGGGCGGTTGGCAGTGTCCCAGTTGCCCAGGTGCAGCTTACAAGTTGGAATATTTAGTATGGTCCATTGAGGTCACTGGTAGGAGGAACTCTTTCAAATACGTCAACTGTCAACCCTAATTAATAGTACAATATACAGTGGGGCACCAATTTTCGCGCCTAATTGGGTCCAAAAATAATGCGCGAAAGTGGAATTAGCGAAAGTTGGGGCATTGTCTTTATGGCAAAAAGGCTAATTGGTTCCCGGTTATCCTAAAGTAACATCAGATTTTCATTTTCACTTGCAATACAGTACATCAAATCACTATTGTACATTGCATTGTGAGATACAAACAATAAAAACTGTACAGTACACATTATATGAGGAGGAACATACCACAGAGACCAGGTTGAGGTGTTTAATGGATGTTGGGGGTAAGTATCCGAGGCGCATGGCGGGCTTATTTAGCCACGCCAGATGTATTGGCGCCACCTCTTGCTGCCTCGCTACCACTCTCTCTCTCTGCCTCCTCAGATGCAACTTGATGCAACACTTCCACTCTGTGCTGAATTTCCCTTTGTGCTAGGTTCTCTTGAACAAATCCATCGAAATCTTCATCCAGGTTAAGCTCCTCTATGGCCTTGGCCTTGGCCTTTCCTCCCGACTTTGAATGTCCCGGCCACTTTTTATCACCACCACTGCCTCCCGGCCCTCCCCCCACACCACCAGGCTCTCCCCCCACACCACCAGGCCCTTTCTCCACACTACCAGGTATAGTAGAGGCCACTGAACCATGAGAATCCAACACAATGGAGCTAGCACGCTCGTACACAATGGCGGGAATGGGTGGACAGAGTGTTGACATGACGTCATTCAAGATGGCGGTGGGTTGCGGGCGGGCGGTGCAGGAAATTCAAAGTTCAAAATATTGTCCCAAACCCAAAATTTGTGAGCGAAAATCGATTTTTTTCAAGCGAAAATGGAAGTTAGGGAATATTTGGTGCATGCCGCGAAAGTGGATTCCGCGAATCCTGCTGTAGCAAAAGTTGGTGCACTACTGTATACATATTTACAGTTGATAAAAACCATAACCACACAGTAAAAAAAGTCACTCTGATTAGTCCGGTCTCTCTCAGGAAAGCCATCAATTTATCAGTCATAACAATCTCCCCATCACCCAGGATGGTGGAAAGGGTGAAGGGGACGTCTACTGTGCCGCAGTAGTTTATAAGTAAAGCACGTTCACGAATAAATCGCTGACAGCGCAGGATGATATGACTGATAGATAACACCGCATTACAGATGTCACAGTGCAGTGGGAAGCGTCTTTCCATATATGGATTCATGTGAGTTAAAACGGTGGCATTGAGCCGTAACCTTGCCAATACTTTTTCTTCAAGGTGAATGGGACGGTTGGCAGTGTCCCAGTCGCCCAGATGCGGCTTACAAGTTGGAATATGTAGTCTGGTCCACTGACCTTGCCACAGAAGATTTATTGATTTCTTTCCGAGAGAGAGAGACTCGACCGTAGATCACGAGGAACGTCCCAAGTCTCCTCAAGCTCTACAGCCGATTTTGCAAGTAAGTCAGCCTGCTCATTGCCATAGATACGACAACGACCAGGCACCCAGATCAGTGTGAATGACTTGTTGCATGAATGCAACTTATTAAAGATGCAGCCCTGGATCTCGTGAGAGTCAGTAGTACAAGATGCAATTGCCTGAAGGGCTGATTTTGAATCTGAAAATATGACAAATGAGTCATGCCTAGAAATTGAGAGCATAGTCTATGGCTTTGTCAATAGCAAAAAGTTTGGAGGTAAACACAGATGTATGAGTCGGCAACCGATACCTAAGTGCACATTCAGTCGACCACACACTTGCACCCACACATTCACTCGACTTGGAGCCATTGGTGTACAATTGATGGGACCTCAAGTGATGAATGAAAGAGTCACCAGCTGTGCACCCTTATGTATGCCCCCTGCCACCCATTGGTTGCCAGATAGGGATATCTGAGGCTCCAGGGCACTCACACATTACTGTCTTAATGTAGCCTCTGCTCGGATTTATAGGGGAAAATTTTTTGGGTAGCATCTATATATAGTCTTCCTGCAATTTTTCAATTAATTTTATACAGTCTATATACAGTTTCACCACCGGCTAAGGGTTGATGATTTAAAAGATAAGCTAACATGTGCATCTTGCTATCCTAACTTTAACCCGCGGCGTCCCGTCGACGTTCTTTAACGTCCACACGTTTTGTCACTGCCAATCCCGTCGACGTACATAAACGCGAAAAAATTGCAAGATCCCTAATTTGCACAATTTTCAATTTTCGGAAGTCATTTTTGGTACGTATACACGTGACACCTTCCTCAACAAGATGCCAGGCAGGGACAATGCCTTACCCAGCATGACCTCCTCCCCCCCCTGGATGCCATTGTCTCAGCAATTCACCTGTTATCAGTGACCTGGCCAGTATAGCCATGTCATGCCATGGTACGAAATTCAGGGCCAGAGTGATTCCCCAATCAATGACAATGTGGAGGACAAACTTTACATAGCATTAGAGGAAGAAACAGTTAGAAATGATGATCAGGTAATGTGGCAAAAAAAGGTCAGGTATTAGTGAGTGAAACAATGCTTATAATGCCTATATTACTGCTTGAAAACCAATATACTCTTGTACTACATATAAATTCGTAACAAGTAAATAAATAAATACCGTTTATGAGTGGTGTGAAATAGTTATCCTCCCATAGAACTCGTTTTCTTTAGTACCAGCCTGATAGAAAACCCAGTAAGGTAAGGAGGTACTCCTACCTGTAATGAGTATTTTAAACCTCAGGTGAGCGATTTCTCTATGAATTATCGATGTTTCTCACCAAAAGCGAAGGTTTGAGCCAAAAAAATAATTTTTCCTAAAATGGTCGGGATTGGGGGGAGTCAGTGGTGGAAAAGTGGTCGGGATGGGGCGGGTTAATAAACCATTCATACTTTGGACAGATGCCTCTCTTAAAGGTTTAGGTGCTGTATTGATGTAAGAAGATAAACGTGGACTGGTTGACGGTCATGTACTGTACAGGTTACATAAAGTATTAATATGGTTGTTCATAATTATTGGAATATCATTATTTTTTCTCTCTGATTTAATATTTATGAACAAAAAATAGGCAGTCAATGTTGGAGATTATCGTACCTCGCCCGAAACATGCACCTTACTGTAATGTCATGGACCCCATTAAGGCCGCAGCTGACCGCCACTCACAGCAATGTCTGGGAATCATACTCCAATACATGTAAGATTTCTGTGATAATCAGCTATTATTATCATGCTATGTATGTAAGACTTAGTGTGATAGCTCTCTTAGAGATGAAGTATGCTATGTTTGTGCTTTGGTAGAGTTTTTTTGGTTTTAGAGAGACTCGTAGTGACGGCGAATCTTGGACAACCAGAAGGTACCTGTAGGACAACTCTGTAGCACAAGTATTAGATCTGATAAAGTCGTAATGAAGTGATTTATGAAGTCAGTCAGGATAAATATTGCTAGGTCTTGACTCCAGTAGCAGAGGAAAGATGTCATTAAGACCGAAATATTTCAATGTTTTTTCCTTCTATATAGGCCTGACTGTGGAAAGCCACACCTCTGCGGAATACTTGGTTATCTGATTTCTTGGTCTTAAGTACTGGTGATGTTTGAACAACTTTTAAACAATAGCCAGTCTGATCTGGAGACTAAGATTTTCACATCCCTACCAATGGCTTAAGTCAAAGTTAGAGCTGGTTTTGCTTGTGAGGTGACTGTTAGGTTATATTAAGCTGTATATGTTAGGCAATTGTAATTATTATCACCATATAGATTCATACACACCCTAATTATCTGAAATCCAGTCAAAAATTTGTTTAATTTGACTATTAATAAAAATTCGATTCAGAAAAAAAAAATTGCTAAAGTTAGCATAAATGTTTCACCTCTAACTTGACAACTCGCTCTAACAGACTTCTGTTTTGTGTAAATATTGATTTACAATGCAGATACATTGATTTGTGCTTTAAATCAATATCCATGCAAAACTAGTCTCTCAATTCGTGTTAACACGATCTGGAGGGTAAATATCTGCTAACTTTAGCACATTTTAGCTCTGAAACCTGATTTTTTATTTAGTCATATTAACCATACCACGTTGAGTACACCGCTTCCCATCCGATCAGCGAAGCTAAGCAACGTTGGGTCTGGTTAGTACTTGGATGGGTGACCGCCTGGGAACACCAGATGCTGTTGGCATAACGTTCTCCCTACGTGTCAAGTGGGGTTGGTGGAGGATTAGTGCCCCTCCCTGTAAAACAATTAACTCTAAGCCCTTGGCCACCCTGTTTGGGATACATGGCGTCTGGCAATGAATGAATGAATGAAACACAAATTTTTGACCGGATTTCTGATACTAAGGTGTGCATGAACCTATCTGGTGATAGACATGGTCAATTTTTAGTTTCACACAACCACTGATTTTTGCATCAAATCTGAGTGTTTCGAATGGCTTTTGGTGTGATTCATTTGATTTTGACCTTCAAATCTCTCGCCAGTCAGTGGTTTCAAAGGAATGAATATTTTTGCAATCACCTTAGAAACCACTATTTTTTTTTTTTTTTAAGAAAAAAGGTCAAAATGAACAGAATCACACCCAAAACCATAGGAAACACTCAGATGATACAAAAATATGGATAGATTTTCGTATTTACACCCAACGCCCAAACAAGCTTAAAATCATATTTTTCTGAAAGATTTTAGTGTTTTTCGTTTTAATCTGATAATCATTTATGTCGGAAATCACTTTCTTCTGCGGTCCCTCCCCTCCCCCCCCCCAAGAACAATGGGGGACCTGTGGGAACGCGGGGTTTTGGGTGGGGAAAACATGCAAAAAAGAGTGATTTCCGACTGAAACTGGTATCAAATTCAAACCAAGAACACTAAAATCCTTCAGAAAAATATAATTTTCAGCTTCTTAGGGAGTCCCTGTTTGCTAACTGGGGGCTTCGCCCCCCAGACCCCCCAACCCTGGCCGTGCTTTCTAACTGGGGGGGCTTCACCCCCCAGACCCCCCCTGACATTAACAAAACCTCATCTAACCTAACCTAACCGGGTGTAAATACGAAATAGTGCCTTTACTCACAAGTTTACAGCTCCTGAAGTAATTACGGTAATTTTGCAGCCTTCACAGTTCGTGGCTGGAGACTAACTGACTTTCAAATCCTGCAGGCCCTAGCGTGGGGCGTTTGAAATCCTACTTTGTCACACTGAGGGCACTAAACAGATTGTGGAAGCACGTTATGTCGTCTCATAAAAGTCAATTGCTCCCTGATCTTCGTCCATGTAAGTCTTAATAAATCGCCAGTACGACCACAAGCACCCTTGACAAGACGACATCGCGGACTGACTTTCAAATCAAAGCCCATGGACCCAGGCCCTTGCCTCCTAGGCTGTCATTGGTTGATTAAGTCACGTGATTGCCTAATGTGCCACATCACTACAAAAAATTTGGTTGGTCTTCGGGAGTGATGAGCAACGGTTTTAGCTAAAATTTAAGAATGGCAACGCTGTTATTACGTCATACATCACATCACTTCTGTTCCTACTTCAACCTCAACAGACAATGCTGACCGCTGAGCTCGGCCACCATTTTTCCCCCTTTATCTGTACCGTATTTCTGTATCTCCATTATTATTCATTTGCGAGCAAAGTGCGTAGAATGAAAAATGGTCTATACTGGCCCAGAAATTATTTGGTAAACTTATTTTTCTAAGATTCTCTGGTTGTGCAAATCTAAAAATTGTCCACAGAAATTATATTTTCCATTTAAAGTACCAATTCGGTTAATGACCTTCGATTCGGTACTCCTTCACACAACTTGGCAACAGTAGGAGTTGCCCGTTGTGATGGGCTATTCCCGACGCACTGCTCACCACAACAGCTTTCAGGAAAAACTCCTCTCTGGGAGAGAGAATGATGGAAATGTACAATGCTGTGGATTCATTAACATGGTCGTAATTTCAGGTGCCTGAGCAAGATCTGGCACCTCAGATTATGCACTCCTGTGGCGCCGTATCTCTCACCAGAGTTTGATATTCACTAAGATTTTTTCGGCGCCGTACCCCAGTTGTAAGTTGTACGTGCCTTAAATCGGCCGTCATCAGCTGATTTCTGCTCAGCCAATGACAGAGAATCTTACAAGTGAGCCTTTGTCATGATCAACCAATCACGGAGCTGATATGATATCAGCTGTTTGTCTCCCTAATGTAAACACAAGCGCAGAGGGGAGAGCATGCACAACACACAAAACACAGTCCTCAACCCAACAGAAGGAAGTGACATCAGAATCTAACTCGACATAAGTTCTTTTAGCAAAATATTCCATCCATCCATCCATTGCCAGACGCCATGTATCCCAAATGGGGTGGCCAACGGCTTAGAGTTAATTGTTTTACAGGGAGGGGCACTAATCCTCCACCAACCCCACTTGACACGTAGGGATGCCAACAGCATCTGGTGTTCCCAGGCGGTCACCCATCCAAGTACTAACCAGACTCAACGTTGCTTAATATTCAGTGGAAATAAAAACTCCAAGTCCAACAGAACAAAACGAGAAACGTCCTAACCTTTCAAGTGACGAACTCTCAGTGGTATTTCTTTACTAGCCGTTTCTTTAGCGTGCAATCTTACCATACCCAGTGGATTTGTGCTAGCATATAGTGTATGCCTGTATGTGTTTTATTGTGTGCAAATGAATATTACCGAATCTTGCTCAACATACTGAAAGGATTATTTCGTTTTCCAACTTCCCAACTGGATGCTGGGTTAGGTTAGGTTAGGCTGGGTTGGGTTGGGTTAGGTTGTTAGGTTAGGTTAGGTTAGGGTAGATTAAAGTATTAGGTACAGTTAAGCTAGGTTAGGTTAGGTTTAGTTAAACACTTAGAGTAGGCTGTTTCCTTCCTCAGTTACTAATATTTCCGATCATATTGTCACAGTCATATTATGCTTATTATTCATTTGCACGTCAAATGAGGCCTCAAAACACTCAGATGAACTAAAAAAAAAATAATAAATAACTCCAGTGGAAAAAACAACAGGAAACGACAATAAAGGAAATATTTACTCTCTTAGTTTTGATTAATGGAAGTCTCCAAAACAAAAACATTTTTTTTTCCTCACTAGACACAAACATTACAAAGCAAAGATGCTAGCATGGGAAACTATTACCTAAAGGGCGAATAGCGTTAGCAGAGTGAAAAGGAAGTGCAATGAAGAGAGGAAGAAATTTCGTGATTTCAGATCACAAGTTAAGGGGAAGGCAGCCAAGGCAATGAGGCAGGCAAAGAAAACCTTAGGTATAAAAAAAAAAAAAAAAAAAATGCATATTTCTGTTGTTAGTTACATAGTGCCTGTGAGGATGTAAGCTGTTTGTTCTAACTTACCATATCAAACAAACCTAATCAATTCATGAGGCGTTACTGGTAGAGGTAGAGTTTGACTATAACAGTTCGGTTAGCTTGATCATAAAAGTCTAAAACCAAGAAGTCATTTCATTTTTTTGGGGGGAGGGAGGTGGGTTATGTTTTTGGCATTAATGACTAAGAATCATTTGGTATCGTAAGCAATTACCTTTGAGAAACTTCCTATATCCCAAAGGATAAAATTGATCTCATAAATCAGTAATAATTTTGCTTTGGTCTAATGTTGAGCATTCATATTGTTAAATAAGTCATTCCTTTTGATTTTCCTTGTTACCTTATCCAGTATACTGATGCATGAAATGGTTTGTATCGCATAGGCTTTGTTTAGGTATTGTTTGTTTGGTATATTTAACCCTTTAATTCCACTGCCATGTCTGAAATAAAGTTATTGTCTTCATATAAGTTTAATCACCTTAGTATATCAAACCGTCATTGTTTAACACATCCATTATCAACCCATGAACTGCCAAAAGTCTGATTTCATGTTGTGGAAACCTATAATACTGTTGGAATTGCTCATCAGGCACATGGAGATGGCCTAATGGGTCTCTGAACCTTCTCTCTTGACTTAAATGTCGGTGAGCTAAATACATAACCACAAGCTCCATTGCTGTAAAGTAAACATCAGCAGCTGACTGCCCAAGCGGCCCCAGTGAAGGCTATCCCTGTGGCATGTTTATTTTTGACACATTCATATTACCTTGCAAAGAAATAAGTATTGCCAGAGTTTTTAACAGCACTAAAAACAATTATGGCACATCTTTTATCTTTCTGTCTGTTCAATTTCTTCTTTTACAACGTTGATTAGAAGTGAAGAGGGACAAAGGCAAATGATAGGCCGAGAGGTTGCATACTTGATAAACACACTGCCTCCGGGTTGTGATGTAGATTAACCTGAGGCGTCCCGTCGACGTATGGGTATGTTGCAACATTTTGCATTTGCCAGTCCCGATGACATACTGGTTCATAATTTGCACAATTTTCAATTTTCACGCTTGATTTTTTGTACGTATACATGGGACACCTTCCTCTATTCCTCTACAAGCTGCCAAGCAGGGACAATGCCTTACACCACATAACCTCCCCCCCCCCACACACCATTGTCTTAGCAATTCACCTGTTACCAGTGACCTGGCCAATAAAGACATTTAGGGCCAGAGGGATTCCCCAATCGATGACAATGTGGAGGACAAAGTTTACATAGCATTAGAGGAAGAAACAGTCAGAAATGATGATCAGGTAATGTGGGAAAAGGTCAGGTATGGTGATGAGTTGGTGAGTGAAACAATGCTTATAATGCCTATATTACTGTTTGAAAACCAATATACTCTCGTACTACATATAAATTCGTACCAAGTAAATAAGTAAATACCGTTTATGAGTGGTGTGAAATAGTTACCCTCCCATAGAACTCGTTTTCTTTGGTGCCAGCCTGTTAGAAAACCCAGTCAGGTAAGGAGGTACTGCTACCTGAATCAAGTATTTTAAACCTCATGTGAGCGATTTCTCTATGAAATTTTGGTGTTTCTCACCAAACGCGGAGGTTTTAGCCAAAAAAAAAAAAAAATTGAAAATACCTTGGGATTGGGGGGTGTCGGAGGTGCGAAATAGCTCGGGATGTGACGGGTTAAGGTATGTCCCCCATGCACTTAACTTCAGGCACCAGATCTTGGTGCAAGATGGCGGCGCCCATGCTTAGTGAATGACTGATTCTGCCTCAGCACCGTATCTTTAGGCACCATTAGGTGATCCGGGGCCTTAAATGCTTAGTGAAGCCATGGTTTTCATGTCTCTTGAAACAATGATGAATCTTTTTTCTTGTGAGTTTCTACTAGTGTTCTTGCACAGTGGAACCAAGCACAAATGGTGGTTATTTGCTCACAATGCAAAGCTCAGCAAACCCACAATCACACATCGTATCTGGGGATCAGTCTGGGCTTGGTGGGTTTATGACGTCACGGTCACTCGTGGCTCGTGCTGCCATTAACCTCTTTTAATGCAACTTTGAAGGCTTTTAACTCCAGATTTTTAGTCTGTCAAGTTAACTATATCATAGGATAATTCAACACATTTATCACCCAAATAAATTGTTTACTTAAAACAAATGACAGTCAACCAGTCCATTGCATTGGCCAGCACAGAAACAAAAGGAGCAAAGGAGAATTTTTGTACTAAAGACAGAAGCTCTAGCAGTAATATTTGCACTACAACAGTTTCATGATCTAATATATGGTTATGAGATTCACCTCAATACAGATCATAAGTCTCTCTTGGGCATGTTTCAGGAAAAACTTCTCTCTGGGGGAGAGAATGATGGAAATGTACAATTCAGAATTACAGCGTAAATATTCACTACATAAAAGGTAAAGTGAATTTGGCAGCAGATGCCTTTCACGAAATCCATCAGCGAATTTCGCTACAATTAGTCTAAGGGAATCACCCCCTAACAATGAAGAAACAATCTCCAATAATGAAAAATCTCATAAGCACAAAGAGACAACCCAGTATGGTCTAAAGCTATATATCTATTAGACTCAGATGATCTAAAACAGTTACCCAAGCTACATGTACACCCACGCACCAAAGTTTCTGTACCCCCCCTCCCTCGGTGGAAGGAAGTGGAAGCCAGGGTTAGAGAGAAGGCAGGTGAACAGACAATAGGGAGTGGTAGTTTGGTACTGAGCTATGAGGTGAATGATGAGAAGCTTAATGAAACTGGATTCGAAATATTTCCATGCTACTCACCTTCATAATATTATGCGTTCTTAACATACATGGCATATAACATAGACAACTATGTTATCATGGAATCCTGTGAAACTGGTCCAGACACGACCCATCTGTTTCGGATCCTCTGCATACAAATAAAGCAATGAACTGGTTGTATGTAAGCTGCGACTGGTCAGTGACAATTTTTGTGAATATGTTATTTCTGGATTGTCTAAAGCTATAATATAAAATGATTGTGGATTTAATGCTGATTCCCACAGTATCTGTGCAGATGGTTAAAAATGTGAAAATGATTTTATGTGGACGAATAAACCACTCGTGGTGGGCAACAGAGAGCATTCACCAATAATTAACTATAACAAATGAAATTATAAGTGAACAACAAAATATTATGAGACAACGAAGATACAGCCGTGGTATCCTGTTCCGATTCGTTACCCAGGCCTCAACTGTTGCATCACCTCATACGTGCATTATTTCCCTTCTGTCTCTGCTTCTTCTAGTACTCTTATTTCCCCGGTATCTTACTATGTGCCATCATATTCCATAGGGGGTTTCTAGTCATCCTGTCCTATAACCCCTACTGTATTACATTATTCTTCACGTCATCACTCCCACACAAACAACGTTAGCACCAGACTGCTGAATCTGCTACTACCATTATTGGCACTGCCACTGCTAGCCCCCCTTTTCCCACTGACTGTGTCTACTTTCCCTTACAATACTACTGCTGCTACTCCTACAACTATTCTATTATAAATCTGTATGACAATACATATGATTGTCCTTATGTCTTTGTAACTGCCAGCCACATTTTCATTGTCCCACCGTCGACAACTCGTCCCCACCCCTCCCCTCGCCCATTGCTGCCCCAGTTGCACCCCCTCTCTTCCAGTCACCATCGACCCTAGTCCTCTCCGACTCGGACATCACACTACCCCTCACCTCATCCCTGCGCTACCAGGCCTGTTGTCCACCCCCTACTGGTGAATATACGTGGTATGCATTGATATTGAAAGAAGGGCATTCGGGAGCTGAATGCTAATCGCTTGCCGGAATATGCTGTTGGCCAAGTCCAAGATATAAGCCATATCTTGATACCCTGAAGGTTTCATGTTGATAGCTCAAGCCGTTCATGAGATACAATGGTGCTAAAGGCAAGAGATAAGAACTATTTGACTTTTGGCAACCATTTTGATGACCTTGACCTTGACCCCGAGTGCCCATTCGCATTCGTCCAAGATTTTGGCCATATCTTGATACGCTGAAGGTTTCAGGTTGATATAATGGTGCTAAAGGGAGGTGAAAAAAACTAGTTGATATTTTGCAGCCATTTTGGTGCCTTTGACCTTGATCCCGAGTGCCCATTTTCGAACTCGTCCAAAATATTGGTCATATCTTGATACCCTGAAGGTTTCATATTGATAGCTCAAGCCGTTTATGAGATATAATGGGAAAACACACCCACACACACACACACACCCACACACACACACACACACAGAGGGAGTCAATCGAGGCAGACGTCTGACATCGGCGCTCCGTACTGAACCAACACGGCCAGTGGCATTACCTAAATTAGTATCTTAAAATGAGTCAAGCTCTGTACCAGGTTAGGCTAAATGATTTTTCATTATTAAAAGAAAAAAAATAAGTTTAAACAAGACTTGTTCAAACAGAAAAGAGAACCAAGAGGATAAAATGCGCTGAGTCAGCTGAGGTTTGTTTAGACTACAGCAACACGGGGAAAGTGTACATACTCTGTAAGTACATGCTCTGTTCTTTTAGTATTGCAAAATGGATACATACTTTAGTAAAGCAAATTTGGAAAAGAAAAGGGATAAAGGTAAAAAGCAAAATGATGATTTCTATCAAGAACTGGTTGAAGTGGAGACTCACAATAGACTGGTTGAACGTGTACACAAACTAGAAATGGCTTTCAAAAATGAAATTGATGAAATAAAGAAGCAGATGCACTTCCAAAAGGAAGAAATAGAAAAACTAGGAAGGGAGGCCAATAAGAAAGACACAACCATCAGTGAACTAACAGTGGAATTGAGTACACTTAGGAAGAAAATGAGTGAAATGGCAAGTACAGTAGTCAATCACGAGAGTGTTATGGAAGAGTTCAAAAATGACACAGAGACAATTAGGCAAGTAAGCAGCCTTTATAGACCAGAGCAGTGATATTGAGGAGAAGATAACACAGTATGATAACAGAAAGACAGTTTGGTTTCAGAAAAGGAAAATCATGTGTTACTAATCTGTTGAGCTACTATGACAGAGTAACAAACACAATACAGGAAAGGGAAGGATGGGTGGACAGTATCTATTTAGATTTCAAGAAAGCTTTTGACACAGTACCACACCAAAGACTTTTATGGAAACTGTACCATCAAGGAGGAATTCGAGGCAAACTGTTTTGTTGGATGCAAGACTTTCTCATAAAAAGAGAAATGAGAACAGTACTAAGAGGAAACTACTCATCATGGAAAGAAGTGACTAGTGGAGTACCACAGGGTTCAGTGCTGGCACCAATCATGTTTTTAGTGTATATAAATGATATAAACAGTAACACTGGAAATGAGAGCTATCTGAATATGTTTGCAGATGATGCAAAAATACAAAGGAGAATTACTGATACAGACTCTTGTAAAGAGCTACAAGAAGAATTAAATAAACTTCATGAATGGAGTAGTACATGGCAAATGGAATTCAATGTGGACAAGTGTCATGTAATCAAGTTTGGTAAAAGTGGAAAAAGACCTGATTGGGATTATAAGTTAGGAAATAAAACCCTATACACATCAGAAAGAGAGAAAGATCTAGGTGTGATTATCAATAACAGACTATCTCCGGCTGACCACATCAGCGAGAAGGTACGGAACATGTATACGCTGCTTGCAAATATGAGAATAGCATTCACATACATAAATGAAGACATGCTAAGAAGGATAATAACATCATTCATTAGACCAATCCTGGAATATGCATCAGTAGTCTGGAGTCCTCATCTCAAAAAGCACATAGACAAGATTGAAAAAGTTCAAAGGGCCGCTACAAGATGGATACCAAGCTTAAGGGACCTATGCTACGAAGAAAGACTAAATAACCTGAATCTACCAACACTACAGGAGAGAAGGAAAAGAGGTGACATGAAAATGCTATATAAGTGCATATCAGGGAAGGAGAAAATAGACATAAATGATTACTTAACATATGGAGAAGCATCAGCAAGAGGACACTGTAAAATACTGCATAAGAAGAGAGGTGATAAAGATGTAAGGAAATTCAGTTTCCCAAACAGAGCAATTGATCAATGGAATGCACAACCGAATGAAATAGTGTGTGCCAAAACAATTTACAAATTTAAGGATATGTACGATAAATATGGTTTAAGACACGGGACAGTACGAGCTTGACTCACTCCTGTACAGATACAATTAGGTACAATTAGGTAAGAACACACACACACACAGATGCGAGCAATAACATTATCGCTCTTCTTTCTAAAGACGGGTGATGATAATGATTATAATAATAATATGAACATAGAAGAATAGTGTTCCTAACAGTACATTTAAAAACTGCAGACCTAAACGTGCCTATATAACGGAATACTGATATATTAACCCCAGAACCGACCACAAACCATTGTTATCATTACCACTGGACCTTCCCTATAGCACTTCACCAGGGTAATACAACCCACTGTAGTCCTTCGTGGGATCACTACAGCTGTTTGGGAAAATTAGTATAGTGCACGACATGCCTACAACCCACTAAAATACACATGTGACGTTTCACTGACATCCATCAAATGGCCTAGAAGTTATTGGACAAAGAAACAAAAGACTGGACATGGACAAAGGCCGAATGCCTCTCATCTGTATATGACGACCTGGCAAAACTGTTTCCATCCTGCTTTCCAGGTGTCATCATAGTTTTAACAACAACAACAATAATAATAATAATAATAATAATAATAATTATAATTATCTATCTATTGCCAGACGCCTCAATCCCGTTTGGGGTGGCCACAAACAAATCGCCTCCACGTCGCCCTGTCCCCCAACATTTCACTGCCCTGCTCCCAACTCACATCCCCCTCTCTCATATACCTCTCCACCCCATCCCTCCATCTCATCCTCGGCCTCCCCCTCCCTCTCCCCCCTCCTCCTCACTCACATACACTCTCCTCGTCAGTCTTTCACCCTCCATCCTCTCCACATGGCCAAACCACCTCAATGTATTCCCCCTAACGCATCCTATCACATCCACATCCACACCACAACGCTCCTTTATATCCTCATTTGTCAGCCTGTCTCTCCATGTGACTCCACAGGCTCCTCTTAACTCATTTTCACTGCTCTCACTCTTGCCTTGTGTGTGTGTGTGTGTGTGTGTGTGTGTGTGTGTGTGTGTGTGTGTGTGTGTGTGTAATAATAATAATAATAATATTAATAATAATAGTAGTAGTAGTAGTAGTAGTAGTAGTAGTAGTAGTAGTATTTGTTGTTGTTGTTGTAGTTGTAGTTGTTGTAGTAGTAGTAGTAGTATTGAAAAAATATGAAATGTTCCCCGAGCTAGACCTTATTAGATCATATACGAGTAGCCCTACTAGGTGACAGGAGGGCGCTATCCCTCCCGGCATGGCAGCTACACGGCGTCCTCGAACTCACGCTCCCCCGATCTCGAGTCCGACTCTCTACCACTGAGCCACCCAACCACCAATAGTAGTATTAGTATTAGTAGTAGTAGTAGCAGTAGTAGTAGTAGTAGTAGTAGTAGTAATAGTAGAAATCACATGTTATTAGGCACGATACAGAGAAGGACAGACATCATAATTTCCCTGATAAGACACGTGAACACAGCATTGACATATGAAACCAAACAGTGCCATAATATGCTGAAATGGTCGGGTTATAGTAATACTGTCCTAAATTAATGTTTGACAGCAAACCAACCTTCTGTCGTGGCATATAGATACTGCGTCAATACGTGCTGTTTCAGTGTTTGTCCTCCTCTGTATCGTGTCTAATAACATATGATTATTATTCTTATCATCACCATCATCATGACACCTGCAATGCAGGATGGTAACAGTTTTGTCAGGTCGTCACATACCGATGCGAGACATTCGGCCTCTGTCTATGCCTAGTCATTTGTTTGTTTGTCCACTAACTTCTAGGCTATTTGATGGATGTCAATAAAACGTCACATGTGTATTTTAGCGGGTTGTAGGCATGTCGTGCACTATGTTAATTTTCCCAAATAGCTGTAGTGATCCCACAAAAGACTGCAATGGGTTGTATTACCATGGTGAAGTGCCGTAGGGAAAGTGAAGTGGTAATGAAAACAACGGTCTGTGGTCAGTTTTGTGGTTATTATATCAGTCCCCCGTAATATAGGCACGTTTGGGTCTGCAATTTTTATATGTAATGTTAGGTACGCTACATATCTATGTTGTTGTTATTATAATTATTATTATTAATGCATTCCACGTGTATTCACTGGTAAAGGGCGGACAACAGGCCTGGTGGCCCGGGGATAAGGTAAGGCGTTGTGTGGAGTCGGAATGGGGGAGGAGTAGGGTCGGTGGTTGCTGGGAGAGAGGGGGTTGCATCTGGGGCAGCAGTAATGAGGGGGAGGGGGGGAGTGACGAGTTGTCGACGGTGGGACAAGGAAACTGTGGTTGGCAGTTACACAGACATAAGGACAATCATATGTATTATCATACAGATTTATAGTCTAGTGCTAACGTTGTTTGTGTGGAATGATGATGTGACGGATAATGTAATACAGTAGGGGTTATAGGACCTGACGACTAGAAACCCCCTACGGAATATGACGGAACATAGTATGATACCAGGAAATAAGAGTAATAGAAGAGAAAGAGACAGAAGGGAAATAATGCACGTATGAGGTGATGCAACAGTAGAGGCCTGGGTAACGAATCGGAACAAGATACCACGGCTTTATCTTCATTGTCTCATAATATTTTGTGTTGTTCGCTTATAATTTCATTTGTTATAGTTAATTATTGGTGAATGCTCTCTGCTGCCCACTACAAGTGGTTTATTCGTCCACATAAAATAATTTTCACATTTTTAACCATCCATACAGCTACTGTGGGAATCAGCATGAAATCCACAGTCATTCTATATTATACCTATGGACAATCCAGGAATAACATATTCACAAAAATTGTCACTGACCAGTCGCAGCTACACAACCGGTTCGTTGCTTTATTTGTATGTTGACGATCCAAAACAGGTGGGTCATGTCTGAACCAGTTTCACAGGACTCCATGATAACATAGTTGTCTATAATATATGTTTTGTATGTTACGAATGCATAATATTTTGCAGGTGAGAAGCATGGAAATGTTTCGTATCCAGTTTCATTAAACTTCTCACCATTCACCCCATAGCTCAGGACCTAACTACCACTCACGGTTGTCCGTTCGCCTGCCTTCTCTCTAACCCTGACTTGCAATCCTTCCACGGAGCGCGGTACAGAAACTTTAGTGCGTGGGTGTACCACTTAATTTACAGTAGTAAACAGTACCTATTGTGAGGTAAATCCAGGACGAACAAAACACAAGAAATATTTGGCAGTTAGCTATACCTAATACAATGATACCTCATATGTTGAGGATAAAACACGATAGTACACATGCAGAGCATCCTGGAAAAGATAGGACAATAGGGGAGGCCCGGATGTCATATTATTAGCCATCGTTACACAAAGATATACTTGATCACATTGACAGATGTGGATCATGTGTCTAACATATAGGTTACATGTTAATATCTGCACTTATAGGAAAGTATCCAGTGCCAAACCAACCGTGGCATGTTGTGGTTGACCTAAGCTACCATTATCTAACAGTCATAACGAACATGTTTTTTGTTGCTACTGATCATTTCTCACGATATGTGATTTTGGTCCCAATTAAAGATAAGACAGCAGAAACAGTCGCGCGAGTAATAATGTTATCTGTAGGTTCAGCACACCAAAGGTGTTAATAAGCGACAATGGAGGAGAGTTTAACTCTGAAATTTTACAAGAAATATGTAAACAATACAATATAATGAAGGTTACTGTCAGGCTACCATCCAGCATCCAATGGATTGGAGAAGAGACAGAATAAAAAAGTGTTAGATGTACTACGTCACATTCTCAGTGTGAATTATGCAAACTGGGATGGTTGGATCCCCAGAGCTGATGCATTAATTAATTGTGCAGTTAACAAGTCTATAAGGGACACACATCATTTTATTGTTTACGGGACAAAAAACGTCTCCCATACGAGATAATGGAAGGTGTACAAATACCTGTATACAAATATGATGATTATTCTAAACTTCGTTTACGTGAATTCCAAAAAATACACACAAAGTTAAAGAAACAGGTAACGAGATCAAAGGAAGAAATGACAGACTCATTTAATAATAAGGCATAGGAATCAAATATGAACATAGGTGATAATGTCTATGGCATCACTCACACTGGAGACAACAAACAGTCACCAAAATTTGAAGGCCCATACAGAGTAATTAAGAGAACAACCAATAAGGTATTGATTAAGTCACTATTGAGAGACGAAGAGAAACAAATTCATATTGATCTTTTAAAATGGACCTCAAGAAATTTAGCTTACAATTATAAAACATCGGATACGACCGAAAGGCGTAATACATACGATGAAAATAAACCAGAAGAAATTAACACATATCGGACGAAATTATGATCACATACCAAACAGACAAACACAGGTGCAACTAATACAGCATTTACCATAACTAGGCACTTGCATGACCTATGAATCGAGATAACTGAAATGTTAATCATCACTATCATCACCCTTAGCATGACTTGCTAACATCATTGGATTAGCTGTCTAAAAAAAGTTATTCTCACAGTAGGTAAAGATGAGAGGAATCATTCCGTGGATTCTGACGTATCTGATGATAACAAGAAGATCTTCTCATTTTTACATTCAAGGTTGCCTTATTGCACCGACCGCCTCTACAGCCATTGTGCAAAACAGTGAGTAATGAAATTAGTTTGGACGTCCTATACAACCTACCAGTCATGTTGGAGAAGATAGCTAAGCATTAACTCGCCCCGTCCCGACCACTTTTTCACCACTGGTACCCCCCAATCCCGACCACTTTTTCACCACTGGTACCCCCCAATCCCGACCATTTTTGGACCCAAATTTTTTTTGCTAAAACTTTCGCTTTTGGTCAGAAACAATGGTCAATCACGAAGAAAGTGTTCACCGGGTCCATAAGTTGCCTAAACAGGTATACCTTCGTCACACCTGGTACCGTGTTCTCTGTAGGTGGTCTGAGGCTCTCACGTTTTCTATGGTATTATAAGTCTGGGAAACCAATGAAAGTAAGTAGATATGTATTTATTACAAACATAAAAACATGTGATACAAGAGTAAATTGGATTTTATACAAAAATAGAGCTGAAATAAGCATTGTACCATCGTGCGAACCGAGCAAAATTGGGCAGACTGGTCACGATGAATCGCTAACATTCCTGAATCATGATACATATCATTTTTTCTACTTACATAATACATCTCCAATAACATTATACCATTTTACATTTTATTGAACTGTTTTTACGTATTCACAGGCCTTTCGATAACATTTAGCGTAATGTTAGCGCTTATTTACGTAGTGAGTGAACTCGCTGTGACTGTTGTTTCAACTCGTATTGTTTTTTTTCAACTTACATAATACTTTCCTAATAACATTATACACTTTTCCACTTTAGAGAACTGTTCTGAGATGTTTCAGGCCTTACGATAATCTTTAGCGTAATAATAGCGCATAATAACACAGAGGGTGAAGCCGCTATGACTATTATTTCAATTTACAACCTATTTTTGTACTTATATAATACTTCTCCACTAACATTACGCATGTTTCCACTTGATATAATTGCTATCACATAATTGGAGACCTTACTATTCTACTGAGCGTCATATTATCGCATATTTACACAGTGAGTGTTATCGCGATATCATCTGTTTCATCTGACACTAGTATTCAACTTATAAATTACTTCCCTACTAACATTACACGCTTTTCCACTTTATATCATTCCTATCACATACTTACAGACCAGAATGTTCTACTGAGCGTAATATTTTTGCAGATTTACACAGTGGGTGTACTCGTGACATCAATTGTTACAACTTACACTATTTTTCAACTTATACATTACTTTCCTGCTAACATTACACGCGTTTCCACTTTATATTCTTGCTATCACATATTTACTGACCAGAGTGTTATACTGAGCGTCATATTTTCGCAGATTTATACAGTGTGTGTAGTTTTGATATCACTTCGTTCAACTTACACTATTTCTCAACTTATACATTACTTTCCTGCAAACATTACACCCGTTTCAAGTTTATATAAGACTTAGCACATACTGACTGGCCTTACCATTATACTGAGCGTCATATCGCTATCCCACACAGTTTCAGTAGTGTAGGAAGTTATGGTACTCTCTGAAACATGGCTGAAGGCACAACGCAACATTGGTGGTGGTGGGGGAGGTGGAGAGCGGCACCTTTCATCACTCGCACTTCTCTTCCCTCTCCCTTTTCCTTTACCCTTTCCCTTCCCTTTCCTTCCTTTCCCCACATCCTGGGGCTGTGGGGAGGAAGTTTGGGAATATTGTATGGCGAAAGACGTGTTGGGGAGTGGCTCCACCTCCTCTCCCCTAGGCCTACGTGCACCACGTGCTCGTGCTGCCTCCCTCACACCACTTTCCCTTTCACCCCTCGCTCCCGCCACACCACTTTCCCTTTCACCCCTTGCTCCCGCCACACCACTTTTCCTTTCACCCCGCACTCCCACCACACCACTTTCGCCTTCCCCAGACAAAACACTAGGCCATACTTTATTTGCCTTCTCGCCCCACCTTCTGATCCTCGGGGTGAGATTTTTTCCTTCCCCAACCACGAGGCAACATCACGTCCTAAGCCGCCATCATCGTCATCATCCTCATCCTTGTCCTCATCAGAATCTCTCTCTAGGGGATGGAGAGAGGTCCATGCAGGTGTTTTGGGTGCAGGCTGGCCTTCCCTTGCCTTACGATACGTGACATACCGCTTTTTCCAGGGCGAAGGGACCTCCTCATCACTGCTTGTTATTTCCTCCTCAGGCTGCACATAATCTCGATCCACCACATCATCATCAAGTGGAGAATCACTATCTCCTGTGAAGGCATCCAGGGCGGATTTTATTTCGTCGTCTGAGAGACCTTTACGCGCCATGTCTGACCTGGGTCACTGCTAACAGGTGAGTGACCGAGACAAGGGCGAGCGCGGGTCACGCGGGGTCTGGGACGCTGCCCGCCTAGCAGCAGATAGGGAAGGCTTGGGTAGGCGGGCGAATCGAAAATCTCGCGCGAATTTTGAAAATTGTGGAAATTATGAACCTTGCAATTGCAGGACGTTGAAATACGTCAACGGGATTGGCAGTGACAAAACGTGAGGATGTGGAAGTACGTCGACGGGACGCCGCGGGTTAAGGACTTTAGAGGCAGTAAGTAGAGGATCTTCCTCAGATGCTCACCAAATAACAAGAAGTGGCTGAAATGATTAAGTTAGAGGACTGTAAGCTACAACAGGCTATGTACATTATGCTCACCATAATTCAGGACATCCCATCATGTGGGAGTGACACTATTAGGGAAACAAACAACATCACAAGTACACATAACAAAAATGGTTTGTACGATCTAGGTGGAGCAATTCTAGGTAACATTTATGGATTGGCTACAGAAAATGATCTTGAGAAAATAAATAAATTTAACAAGATTGCACAAATTCTCTCAGATCAACATAAGCTAGCTGATACCCAAAATAGTGTAATGATGACGACTGTAAAGAACCTACGAAAGACCGATAAATCGACTCAAGAAACTGTGGAGAAAGTAAACGCACTGAAAGGAAATAATACACTTTTCCAGCACCTTTCACTGACCATGGAAGATGCTGACATAATAATGCTTCAGTCAGACAATACTAGAGCTCATTATCAATCTTTCATGAAAAGAATTGCTAATGCTAGTAACGGCAGGATCACCATTAATTTACTTGCCAATCACACTCTACGTCAAATAATCAGTCAAGGCTTTGAACCCCTTGTTTGAGGAAAGGAATCTCAGGGTCATAACCAGGACTTGAAAACAGGCGAGGCGAACACGGCCCTAGTGGGTGGGTCCGGCGGCATGCTCTTCCGGAAAATTTTTTTTAGCCCTAGCATCATTTTTTTTTTTTTTTTTTTAAATGCGAGTAAGAAGGAACCAAAAGCTAGGAGCCTTTGCAGGTGAATCTGAACAGATTTAAATTAAGTAATATGGAAAATTTAAAAAATGTTGCTACAGTTGTAGGTTTTTATTAATGCCATCTTTAGTGGTAGGGTGCACTGCATTCAGTTATATAAATGTGTTCTGCAATACGGCATCTTCATACATGCTACAAAGGATTATTAGCATCATATTAAACAGTAATGAAGCAAGTGTTGGTTGCTGCAGAGTAGTGACTACAGAAGCTCAATTAAATTTTACTCTGATGACAGTGAAGACTACTTGGTCTGTCTCATTACCCTTAATATAACCGAAATGTTTCTACAACCAACCATTATGTAATTAGTGGTAATCATTCATTCATTCATCGCCAGACGCCATGTATCCCAAACGGGGTGGCCAACGGCTTAGAGTTAATTGTTTTACAGGGAGGGGCACTAATCCTCCACCAACCCCACTTGACACGTAGGGATGCCAACAGCATCTGGTGTTCCCAGGCGGTCGCCCATCCAAGTACTAACCAGACCCAACATGGTAATCATGAATACTAAATAAGTAAACAGATTGCAGGACTTGGTTCTGGAATCCAAGAAAGCACAAAAAACATATGGAACCTTATATTTAAGTACTCAGGGTACAGTATGTTCCTCAATAAAAAAAACAATTATTCAATAAAAATTCAAGCCAAAACAGTATCGCTTTACTCTAGGAAATAAGCAAATAGAAGGGCTACTTGGATTTATTCAAAGAAGTGCAAGTAACAGGATTCTGAAGTGATCTTAGTAGCCTACCTTGCAACAGTCCCTTGACATGACCAGAAAGTTGAAACTTGATACACTCAGTATGTCCTGACACACCAGCTCTGTTCATATGCTGGTCAGCAACTAATGGCTGAAGGCCAGTGCCACTCTTCTATGCAAGCTAGCATCCCACGCCTTTAGAACCCCAAAGGAGTCCAGTTCTCACAGCCAGGGGCCCTGGGCGGCGCTGATGATGTTTATACACCTAGATGTGACTCGCATCAAGACAACTTTGATGTGAATCACGGGTGAATGTGCTTAAGCAGATATGGAAAAATGGACTGCAACAGAACTGAGACGTTTCCTTAACCTCCCGCGTGCCAGTGTCGTTTTAAAATGGTCTGACATAATTCCATGGCCAGTGCCAGTGCCATTTTAAAACGTTTACAAAAAAAAATCACTGTAACCACATTTTTCAAGATTCGCGGGTAAAAATTGGCAGACATGTATGGTAACTGTTCCTCTACCATTTCCCAGGCTGTCAAGGCCATACACTCACTCGCTCCCCCCCTCACGTTCACTCTGCCTCACTCTGCCTGTGTGCCTCACCCAGTGCTGTACATAGTGAAGGCATTTTGTAAATATTTTCATGTAAGTGTAAGTTGTAAATATTTTCTCATAAGTGTAAGGACTATATAGTGAAGTCAAGTTGTAAATACCATCTTGTAAGTGCCAGGACTGTACATAATGAGGTCAGGTTGTATCTATCTTCAAGTAAGTGTAAGACAATGCATTCACAGTGAGAAAGACACGCAAATTGTGATAGATGTTGAAGTAATAAGTAATCAGAAAAGTGTACTGAACATTGCTATACCTTCCCAGCATAAATACCTCAGTATACCTTACATAGAGAACGGCTTTCTCTCACCTGCATGGTGAGTATGAAAGAGCGGCTATACCTGTATATGAGTATGCAGGACTCAATAAAACCCATTTCCGATCTTTGGTAAGCATTTTAATGGTGAAATTCCACATCAAAATCTATCATTAAAGCCAAACAAAAAGGTCCGAAAATGGCCGGCACTGGGGCGACCCATGGGGCTAAAAATAGCTGGCACACGGTGGGTTAAAAGAAGAAGAATACCATGCCATTAAAAATTCGGATCACTGCTCTCGGTCCGTGCGATTTCGGCCATAGAATCATGTCAGGATTGCGATCTTTGGAAACTGTATGATAAGTTTTTCCAACAACTGAGATTCATAACGCTTGGTAAAAAAGTGCTTTCATTGCTTTTAATAAACTCTTGTAAAGAATTTTTCAGCCTACATCTCATTTAGAGCATCAGTAAAATATCTATGATGAATATGATACTGGTATAATGCTTTATGCATGAGTAATAATCCCGATAGGAATTTGTTTAAAGGAAGGTACACCAGATCTAAGCGGGTGGTGACCACATGCTATTTAGTGATTCAGTGAACACTAGCAACTTTCAGGAGTTTGTGGGGGCTCCTATTGCAGTAGGCTGTAGTAACCTATACTATTTAGTCACGTTCTGAGATGGACTGATCCACTCCTGATGACTCACTCACAAGCACTGCAGGTTGAGGATGACAGGGATCAGTTTAAAGGTATGAACGCGATCGGAACAAGTCCCTGGACTTTGGGGTGGGGGTGGATTGAGCAGGCTGCTAAAGGAGGGGAGGGGGTAAGGAGTTGCCAGACGAGGCGGCTGCCTCGTCTGCACCAAAGTGGTTACAGGCATGAATCTGATGTTATATTATCCATACTTAGAAGCAACACTCACACCATCAATAGCAGTTCATGTACAATTCATAACAGCTGATTTTTTCAATTTCTATCAAATATAACTTTTTCCTTCAAAAAAAAAAAAAAAAAAAAAGACCAGTATTCATCAACACCAAAACAGAACTCATCATGGTCTCCAAGAAACAGGACTCTGTCACCTTCGCTAGTGAAACAACAATTAAACATAAATCTCGTACATCATTGTATGCATTTCACCTTTGTCCTGCAGTCATCTTCGGGTTTCATTGTGCAATGGCTATCATAAGAATCAAGACATCCACCATTATTGCAACTTCTCATTTGTTCCAGATAAACTCATCCATCATCAATGCACTGGACATTCACAGTTATTCTACTTCACTCAAAATACATTCGTTTTTATGACTTGCCCAGACACACCTCCAGCCCATACATCAGCATCTGGTTTATACCTATCACCGGATTACTGTGCAGTCCTAACACCTTCATTGTCCCCCTTACCTACTATAAACCACTATGCTATTCTCAGCCACACACATAAACTTCCAACCATTACCTAAGATGATCTTAAAAATGAGTATACACATTGACTTCACCCAAGTTTGAAACCATGCAACTGATAAATCAAACAATGCAACCTTAGGAGGAATACAGTAGGATTGTAAATCCATATTGTGTTTACAACCCAGCTCCAGTCATCTTTGTAAATTTCTCCATCTTTAATGCTATATTGCAATTGGCTATGCACAGAATGCAAGCTAGGACTGAGAACTTGGAAGCTGTGCTAAAAGGCCGTGCTTTACAAGTGAGACTATCTGAGTAAATATTGTAAGTATTGTAAATATTGCATATACATTTTATATAAAATAACAGAATATGGAGCTACATATTGTACAGTCTCACTTTAATTAAATATGTACCCATTTTTCTGTTATGTAACTATGTCTCATATATATAAATAGCAAGTCCATCACATATACAATTGACTACTGTAGACTTGCCATTGTATTGCTATTGGATATATATATATATATATATATATATATATATATATATATATATATATATATATATATATATATATATAGATAGATAGATAGATAGATAGATAGTACGTGTACAGTTATTTACGATATTGTATTTACATTAACTTGAATGTCTGACAGGTGGATAAATAGTTATGTAACATATTTCTATATACTGTATGGACTGTAATATCAAGATAGGCCGTAGGTCCGACAGTTTGACGTGACCGAAGGATATATAGGCATTACTATGTCATATGTAATAGTTATCGATATGTAATAATTATAGACACTAGTATATATATCTTAGCACAATATGTATCACTTTGCACAACATGCATGTCTAGTGCTCAGATGAAAACATACACATCCTCTAGCCAGAATGCATACAAAGAATGTATAGGAAACATTTTCCACATGATATAGCATCCTATTATGCATCAAACACGTGGGGTAATTGGTGAAAGCCGGTTTGCCCATGTGGTGGAAAAGTAGTAGACATTACACATATCTCCACCAAGAAGTATATATTCTTGGAAGTCAGGTATAGCGGTCAGACAGCCAGAGTGAATGACAGAAGGCAGAAGGAAGCCTAAGAGAGGAATTAGTGTATGAGGTTAGCCATCACGTTACATTACTCTGTCCAGCACACCGGCGATAACTGTGTCACAATGAAGCCCTGTAATTGAAGGGTGTCAATCCCTCACCTACAATACAAGGGAGACGGAGGGGCAGGAGAGACAGAGAAAATACCTAAACCTACAACGAACCATCCAAGGCATCACGACTTTATACTGGAAGCACGATTCCCCACATCATCCACATTATCGACACTGGTTTTCACTTATCTGCTGGTTAATTACATACCTCCCTACCTTATCCATTTGGCACAATATAGGCTACACAATGAGAATAATAACAAAACCATTCCTTCAGTAAAAGATGCTCTCGAGAAACAGTCCAGTCTAAACGTTCATAAAGAAGGCACAGAAGTGCAACTAGCTGCTTATTGTAGATACTGTAAAAACAGTCTACCTTTCACCTTGGCAAATTCATTTGCAAGACCCATTTAACCACGAGCCCCAGCAAAGTCAGATGAAAAGAATACATTAAAATTCAGCTACAATGAAAGCATTAGCATAGTCCAGACTCAGTGGCTCTAAGTGCTCAAATATCGTGAATCAAGGACTAGATCTGTACTTTGCAAAAACGTTGATGGAGAACTAAGAGAAACCAGATTTACTTACAGAAAAACAAAGAGGGATTGTTGTGTTATATTTTGTGAATGAAATCCTGAACACTGTATCATAGTTTTATTTGTTTTTCTAATTGGTGCCTGTATACAGCTACACAGCAGATGAACTTTATAATGCAATAATATAAATGGTACTTGACAAAGCATCCCTATGAATAACCTTATCTGGTACTGCTTTGACACTAACAATGTCATGTTTAGAGATAAAGGCACTCTACTTATTCTTCTGAAGGCACACCGTCAACATGTCATCGCAGTAAGACGTAACTGTCACAAGATTCACCTGTGTGATCCTATGCCCACCAAAAACTGTCGACATGCTGAGGAATTTGCATGTTCACTTCAATCAGTCAAGCCAAACAACTCGCGATTTGGAAGAGGTTCAAAGATTTTGTGATGTTTCTATCCCGAAGCTTCTTGATACTTTATAAACTTGCTTCTTGTCGATGCAAAATTTGCAAAGCTAAGTTTAAAGCAAAATCCAACTCTTCAGTTGTTTTTTACTGCCCAAGTACCCGAAAGGGCTGATTCTTCAAATGGAGCGGTAAGCATTTTCCAGGGGTTGATGCTTTCAACACCCTGTTTCATAACCAGTTCCCAGGTTTTCACCATCTACTGGGAGGAATGACTAAACTAAAGAAAGTTCTTTGTGACCTTATCAAACTGGATGTTGTTAGAAATTAGGACCCTTTTACTTTTCAGATTCTTTAGCTCAGGAACAAGGTAGACTTGGTGTGACATTATTATCCTGGCTGCAACAACTCTGAGTGTCCCAAGGACGGGCGCAAACGAGCAAGATGGGTTCCAATATGGTGCAGAAGTTTCATGGTGCAACTGGTTCAGCAAAGTCGTTAGATATTTAAGGAAATCAGAAGTTAATGGTGTAATCACCATAACTTCTTGGCTCCATCTGATTCAGTGAAATGTGATCCTGCTTCTCTGCTGGGCAGTATGAATCCTCTACTTTTCTGAAAATGGAGAGGCAGGAGAAGGTTTATGAACTTCCCATCCTGAAAGCGGATCTCACTGATATCCAATTTTATAAAGAACGTTTGGGTCATTAAAAAAAAAAAAAAAAAAATGGAAAATGGACAGATGAAATATGTAATTTTTCGTGGAGGAACTGAATGCTTGATTTATTTGTCACTACAAAAGCTCAAGTAGAAAGACTTTGAAGCTTAAACAGAAAACATAGAAACTTCCTAAACAAAGAAAGTACTGTGGGACTGCAGCACAGAAAGGAAGAATTAGCCTACCTGTTTATGCTCTGATCAACTGAATTTATACAGTGTATGTCATGATCATCCAAAACTGTTGAAGCTTGTGCGAAATGTGGAAAACAATGCTTCAGATTCAGAGGCTCATGATCGTCATTTCTGGAAAAAAAAAAAAAAAACGCTGTCCAAGGAAATATGAACTACTGAACAAATGTCGTAACTGCCCCTTTGAATAAGTATGAAACTGATATTATAATTCCTGGGAAGATTTTTGAAAAATACCTTATCAACTTTTTGCTACATGTGCAAAGTTTGTCAAGCACTATAAACATATAAAGTATGTATAGTCCTTTAAAATGATGTCTTACTGTTCACTAACAGCCATGCTTCCTTGACTCACTCGTGACTGAATAGTGACATTATCAAACGTTCTGGCTCCTATGAGTAAATCTCAGCTGATTAAAGTTCTCCAGTTTTAAGTGCAATTGGCTACCGGCGTTGTCCCATGAGAAGTTTGTCTCCATGTTCTTAACGATACGACGTGTAATGGTGTTCTTCCTCAACTCACCCTACCTTCTTCCTCCCTGGATCAACATTTAACCCTATTTTGGGCCTGGTGATATATGACTTATTGCAAACAATACACACAGTAGAAGAACGGTTTGTTTTTCTTTGTATTCAGGAGATAATGCCTGACGTATAATAACAGGTGACATACTGCTACCACCATCACCAGGAGAACTGGCAATGTAAGCAACATCCCGTAACATCCTGGATTTTTGTTGGGACACAGCTCAATGTGAGTATATACTATACATAAATAATAATTATGAAAATATTTTGACAATGTGGATGACCATATTTGAGTTTACCAAAACCTGTGGGTTTTGAAGCGAAACGTCACTATGTAAACAGACGGAGGTCCTTCTAGTATATCTTCTTGATTTAATTTCAAATTAAGCGGTCGACAAAGTGGAAAACTATACAGTGATCAGCACTGAACAATGAGTGAAAACACTGGACGGTGGAATCTGGATGTTATACTGCGTTATAAGTGCTGAAAAGAACTTTTCGTTTTTTGTTTATAAATTTGACATGCACAGTAGGATAGACAAAAGTTACATGGTAACAGTACAAAGTTACTAGAATCGTTCCAACACATACCTACTTTTTGTCCACTATGGTCCATTACTCGTATCTCATATTTGAGCTTGAAAATGAAGGTGGATAATTAGTGGTCGACCCATACTAAACATTTTTTTTTTTTTTCCAAAAGTGATTTTTGCGTCGCCTTGTTTGAGATCTGAGCCTGAATACTGCTCCTTGGAAAGCCAAACCCCCAACTATCGAAAGCAAGACCTGCCTGTGGATTGGGTGTGCTTCGACTGGTCCTGTTCAACCACCTGGAAGAAGGAAAGACTGCCAATCAGTTACAAGTTGGCCTGTGATGCAGTTGTCTCTGTAAGGGAGCCAATCAGAATTCCTACCCAACGGATAGATTCGTCTGTCAAGAAACGTAAAATCCACACTAGAAGTATCCTGCCTTCAAGAAGCATAGAACTCAACAACAAAAAAATAGACCAAATGAGCAATGAACTTCCGTCTCTTCTTAAGACTTATCCAATAAGACTGAGGCCAGCAAAGCATCCGTGGCTTTCTGCAAGTGTCTTTGATTTCTCTCTGAGTACATGGTTGTCCTAGCCCGTTTCGATGACTGGGTGGCTGCAGAGACAAGAAATATATATGTTCCAGAACCCTCAGTGTTCCCAGTTACCCATCCCTCCATGTCGTCTAAAGATCACGTAAGATGTGGAAGTACTGAAACTGGAAGACTTTGTGACAAAAAAAAAAAAGTTTCATTTTTAACGTCTTGATGAAAGATGGAGGACCAAAATCACAGACTTTCCTGGTCAAATCCCCCAGACAGTGCATGGACGATTGTGTTTTCATTGATCTTTGGGATTGGACCTCTCGGTGAAAGTAGGAAGTGACACAGGTGAACAGGCCATCAGCTTGATATAAATTTACAGCAATACACTAATAATGGGTAAAGAACAGAAACAGTTTCTTCTCCGCCTGGTGGCAAATCATAGAAAGTTGCTTCCACTCCATCAAAGGCAGCTCGGATGTTATAATGTTTTTAAGTGTTTTGTAAAATCTTTAATTTGTTAATCAAACATGGGGTGACCCCTAACTACAGTTTTGGGTTGGAAAATTCTCTGTGCTTGTCAGTCACGCATAGGCAATAAAAGCAATTTTGTGGGGGAATGAAATTTAATTATTTTGACCACCCTAATGAGCAGTGTCGTCTAGCTCGAGGAACATGGGTCAACGAGGTAAAATCGAGATAAAGGTCTCTCAGATAAATAACTTATTCTTATGATACTGTACATTACGTCTGGCACACTGAACTTGCCAGTGGATACTGTCGTTAATGTAGTCGTTATGTTTCATTTTCTTGAACTTTTTCAGTGCCTCAGTAACACGGAGAGTAGGCCAACATGTTCTCCAATACAAGTTTCTCTAACTATCAACACCAAACTACATGCATATTACACACTACATTTCATATTCAAAATTCAACTAAAATGGCGTCGTTTAACCAAGCCTCGGAGTCCCCGGGGGGGGAGGGGGGACCATAAATGCCCACATCTTCCGCCCCTTAGTGACGACTCAAGCTGCCTGGAATCACTGTCTGACTCACTTCTCCTTCATTTCTGCAACATTCGCAGCCTTTCCTCTAACTTTCGCTCTGTTAAGCACCACCTCTCCTTCTCTAAACCTAACCTTCTTTTTCTAACTGAGACTGAGATGTCTGAGGCAACTGTCAGCAAACCCTTTTCTGTATCCTCCTACTTTCTCTAAACTCATTTCAAAGCCAAAGGAGGATGTTGCATATATGTACGCAACGATCTATCTTGTTCTCGTGTTCCTGAACTCGATTCTTCTGAATTCTCTACACTCTGGCTTCGGCTTTCCTGTCATTCTCTGACTAAATATATCTGCGCTGTTTACTTATCTCATAATTCTACTGACTATCAAAAATTCTTTGACTATCTTACATCTACGATGGAACACATTCTATCCATTACTCCTTTCTCCGAAATCTCCATTCTAGGAGATTCCAATGTTCAACACAACCTGTGGCTCTCCTCTCCTTTCACTGATTCACCTGGTGAACTAGCCTACACCTTTTTTATCCTTAATGACTTAGATCAGCTTGTACAGCACCCTACCCATATCCCTGACCGCCTTGGAGAGAGCTCCAACATACTTGACCTCTTCATTACTATCAATGCTTCTGCTTACACTGTTAATCTTTTCTGTCCTTGGGCTCCTTCGATCACAACCTTATCACCTTAACCTGTGCTATCACTCCGGTACGACCTGTTGACCCCGCAAAGAAACGTTCTCTGTGGCACTTTGGAGCAGCAGACTGGGAGGCCCTCAGACAGTACTTCTTTGATTTTCCATAGAATGAGTATTGCTTCCATGGCCGGGAGCCATCTGAGTGTGCCTTGTGCATTACGGAGGTTATTCTCTCGGCCATGGAAACATCCATTCCTTTTTCATATCCTATGACTAATAAAAGAAAGCTTTGGTTTAATCACACTTGTTCCAATGCTGCCCGCAACAAGGAGAGGCCTATAAAAGGTACCGGAGCCAACCCACCCCTGAATCACATCTTTTATGTTTTTGCCCGGAATCATGCTAAGGTGTTCTTCGCTCTGCTAAAAATAATTTCATCAGTACTAAATGCTCTTAACTCTCCAACTCGAATTCTTCCCGCTCCTTCTGGCACCTTGCCAAAAACCTTTCTAACAGCTTTACCTCATCATCCTTCCCTCCTCTTTTCCACTCTGATGGCTCTGTAGCTATTTCTTCTACTGATAAAGCAGATCTGTTTGCTCAGACTTTCTCCTCCAATTCCACGTTAGACGATTCCGGTGCTGTTCCTCCATCAATTCCCCCCTCTAACTTCTTCATTGCTGACATTAAAATTTCTTCAGCTGGTGTATTTTCTGTCATTGCTGGCCTCAATACTGATAAGGCATATGGGCCTGATGGAGTCCCTCCTGATGTTCTCAAGAATTGTGCTTCTGTGCTTACAACCTGTCTAAGCAAGTTCTTTTGCCTTTGTCTATCAACTTGTACCTTTCCTTCCTGCTGGAACTTTGCTCTCATTCAGCCAGTCCCAAAGAAGGGTGACCATTCCCAACCCTCTAATTATCGTCCAATTGCTTTAACATCCTGTATCTCAAAAGTTATCAAGTCAATTCTTAATAGAAAAATTTTAAAGCATTTTTCCTGTCACAACCTTCTTTCTGATCGCCAGTATGGGTTCCACTGGCGATCTTCTCACCTATCTTTCAGACTCCTGGTCATCCTCCTTTCAGGACTTTGGCGAAAGCTTTGCCATTGCACTTGATATCTCGAAGGCTTTCAATCGAGTCTGGCATAAATCTTTAATTTCGAAACTGCCCTCTTACGGTTTCTATCCTTCTATCTGTGCCTTCATCTCTAGCTTTCTTTCTGGTCGTTCTATAGCCGCTGTTGTAGACGGCCATCGTTCTTCTCCTAGATCTATCAACAGTGGTGTTCCTCAGGTCTCTGTCCTATCACCAACTTTCTTCCTTTTATTCATCAATGACCTTCTAAGCTGTTCATCTAACCCTAACCACTCCTATGCTGATGACTCCACCCATCACCTTTCCATTAGGTTCCCGCAACGTCCATCTCAGCAGTTACTTCAACAAATAAGGGATGAAACTATGGCACACCTAATGTCTAACTTGGCTCGTATCTCTGACTGTGGTAAAAACAATCTGGTTGTTTTTAATGCATCAAAAACTCAGTATTCCTGGAACATTTCCTGCCTCTCCTAATACTCTGTCCCACTGACCAGCCTCTCCTCAAGTATACCCCCTTACCCACCAAATATTCTAATTATTTCTAACTGCCTTGGGAATATTGTTTTCAGTGTTCAGCGTCATCGGACACAGTATCACAGATATCCGTAGTATCAAAATCTATTGTTGAACTTGAGGTTATTATGAGTCTTGTATGATGGCTTTAAACAATAATACCATAACGATGTTTCACTTCCCGTCAACAATCAAAACCACTACAGTGCCCGGCACATTACACGTCATGATATTTTAGGTCCTGCTTCCCTTTGTCCTACGACTAATATACTATGTGTCCATTTCTGTCATTGAAATTGCAAGGACACTATGGGGCCAATATTCACTGTTACAGAGACAAGGACCTTCTATCCTTCCCTGGGCCTATTATTATATCGTATTGTGGCAACTTTTAATGACGTCATGCATGCACCAATCTGTTTGTGCTTCTCTCTCTCTAAAACACACACACACACACACACACACACACACACACACACACACACACAATTCTGGCCCTTCCTCTTATAATGGGTAACGAGACCTGGATGAAAGGATGCGAAGATGTGTTATGGATGGAAGAGCTTATAGAGGTTGGGGGAGTGGACTTTCTGACCACTACTTGGTGGTGGCCAGAATCAAGATCCAAATAAGATGGAGAAATAGAAGAAGGGAAGGACGGGAAGAAGGAGTGTTTGCAAGGAGAGTGGAAAGGTTACAAGGGGATGAGAAAAAGGCAGAATATAAGACAGAAGTGGAGGCTCGATTGGCCAAATATGAATTGGAGGAGATGGGGGACGTTGGAGGTGTGTGCAGGATATTCACTGAAGAAATATGCGCAGCATGTGATGTGGTGTGTGGAATGAAGAGAAGACGGAGGGGGGTGCAAGGAACAGCGTGGTGGAATGAAGAGGTGAGACAGGTTGTGGCACAAAAGAAGAAAGCATACAATGAATGGATGAGAAATTGGGGTGTGGAAGAAGTAGAGAGGCGGAAGAGAGAGTTATATGTAGAAAGGAAGAGAGAGGTGTAAAGATTAGTAAGAGAGAGTAAGAAGAGAGTGGATGAGGAATTTGGAAGGAATTTGAGTGTAAAGTGGAGGGACTGTAAGAAAATGTTCTGGAAAGAAATGTAAGAGAGTAAGACAGGGTGGAAGTCAAGTTAGCAGGCGAGTGAAAGATAAAAATGGTAGATTACTAGTCGAGAAGGGAGAAAAAGTGAGCAGATGGAGAGAACACTTTAAGAAATTGTTGAACATAGAGGATGGAAGTAATGCGAGTATAAGTGGCTGGGAAATGGCTGTGAGAACGAGGGAGGTGAGAAGACAGGAAGAAATCAGTAGGATAGAAGTTGTGAAAGCAATGATGAAAGTTAAATTGGGGAAAGCCCCAGGAACTGACGGAGTGTGTGGTGAAATGCTGAAGCATGGGGGAGAGATAGTAATAGAATGGATGTGGAAGATGTGCAGACTGGCCTGGGAGGAAGGTAGAGTCCCGGAGAATTGGAAGTCAGTATAATTATTCCCTTGTACAAAGGAAAACGGGAAAAAGAAATGTGTGGTATTCACAGGGGCATTTGTCTTCTTAGTATAATAGGAAAAGTGTATGGTAGGATACTTATTGACAGAGTTAGAGAAAGAACAGAGGAATTAGTTGGAGAAGAACAGGGAGGCTTTAGGAAGGGAAGAGGTTGTGTAGGTCGGATATTCATTCTTAGATCTTTAGTGGAAAAGTTTGTAGAGAAGAGAAAGAAGTTGTATGCGGCTTTCATGGATTTAGAGAAAGCATATGACAGGGTGGATAGACAAGGATTGTGGAAAGTATTAAGAATATATGGAGTAGATGGGAAGTTGTTGAATGCTGTGAAGAGTATATATGATGGTGCGAAGGATGCAGTGCATGTGGATGGTGAACTGAGTGAATTTTTCTCTTTGAAGATTGGGATGAAACAGGGATGTGTCATGTCTCCATGGTTGTTCAGTCTGTACATGGATGGGGTAATAAAAGAGGTTCAAGGTAGGGTAGTGGATGTTGGAGTGGCCCTGGTGAGAGAGGGTAGTGTTTGGAAACTCCCTGTACTGTTGTTTGCGGATAATACTGTGATGTTGAGTGAAGACGGAGGGGAGCTGCAAGGCTTGTTGGATGAGTTTGGGAAAGTAAGAAACGGAATCTGGAGGTGAATGTAGGGAAGAGTAAAGTGATGGTCTTTGAGAGAGGTGAAGTCAGTGAATGTACTGCGAGGTTGGATGGTGAGGAATTGGAAAATGTGAGTACGTTTAAGTACTTGGGTAGGGTGATAAGTAAGGATGGAGGTTTGGAGGGTGAAGTGCTTGAAAGGGTACAGCAGGAAAGAAAGGTTGCTGGTTCCTTGAAAGCAGTGATAAGAAACAGGGAAGTGAGCATGGAAGTGAAAAAGTTACTACATGACAGTATTGTGACACCAACTCTAACGTATGGAAGTAAAGCTTGGACGTTGTTGGAAGGACACAAGTCAAGAGTGAGATCAGTGGAAATGAGTTATTTAAGAGGAGCCTGTGGAGTCACATGGAGAGACAGGCTGACAAATGAGGATATAAAGGAGCATTGTGGTATGGATGTGGATGTGATAGGAAGCGTTAGGAGGAATACAATGAGGTGGTTTGGCCATGTGGAGAGGATGAAGGGTGAAAGACTGACGAAGAGAGTGTATGTGAGTGAGGTGGACGGGGGGAGAGGGAGGGGGAGGCCGAGGATGAGATGGAGGGATGGGGTGGAGAGGTATATGAGGGAGGGGTGTGTGAGTTGGGAGCAGGGCAGTGAAATGGTGGGGGACAGGGCGACATGGAGGCGATTTGTTTGTAGTCACTCCGAACGGGATTGAGGAGTCTGGCAATAGATAGATTGATAAAGTGAGACCTGATATTGACTTCCTTATCATATTGAATCTCTTCGACAAGATTGCAGCCTTAACAATGACCTTGTGTAAATCTATTACGTGGGATAGCTTCAGAACCCGGGAGTGTTTTGCCTAAAGCATCGTGGTTGGGTTTTACCATCCAGATGCTGGTGCACCAATGTTGCTTATGTTTACCTGGACGCTCCAGCAGCACTCAACATTTGTCATAACGTAGGCCCAGATTATCCTTGGCTGTTATACTGCATATGCCTGTATGATGACACGGTGCATAAAACACTCCTTACTTTTCATATAAAAGTGCATTGTTCTCTGCACTACTTAATATTTCTACTGCTTGAAAACAGGATCTCATTCAGACTGCTGGGAGGTGAGTGTTCAATGGTCAGTCAGTATACTGTAGTCACCAAAACCGCGACGTTGGCTGCTATCATAGCAGGAATGTGAATAAATAGGTGATGTGTATTACCAGACTCCCTGAACAAACACACGTAGATTATACGCCATTTCACTCTCCCCAACATCACCACGCCACCGATATATTTTGTGTTGGAATGGCCACATACTAAATCCTGGTGTTATAATGGCAGACAACGGACAGACATGCATGGTAAATGAAATGTTGCACCCTCTGGATGAACAGTGAGTGTAGACACACGATTAAATAGTAAAATTCGTCTGGAACTAAGGCGGGCCTGAATGTGTAATACTTGTATGAAAATTAGTGTATGAATGTTTTAAAGGGAATATAATATACGATGATCAATTTTTGAGGTTATTGTGTCATAGCTATCAACATTAATGAAATGGCACCTCGAAGAAAGCAACATCATTTTGTGGACTGGACACACGTAACACTATTTCTATCCCGAAGCTTCTTGATACTTTATAAACTTGCTTCTTGTCGATGCAAAATTTGCAAAGCTAAGTTTAAAGCAAAATCCAACTCTTCAGTTGTTTTTTACTGCCCAAGTACCCGAAAGGACTGATTCTTCAAATGAAGCAGTAAGCATTTTCCAAGGGTTGATGCTTTCAACACCCTGTTTCATAACCAGTTCCCAGGTTTTCACCATCTACGGGGAGGAATGACTAAACTAAAGAAAGTTCTTTGTGACCTTATCAAACTGGATGTTGTTAGAAATTAGGACCCTTTTACTTTTCAGATTCTTTAGCTCAGGAACAAGGTAGACTTGGTGTGACATTATTATCCTGGCTGCAACAACTCTGAGTGTCCCAAGGACGGGCGCAAACGAGCAAGTTGGGTTCCAATATGGTGCAGAAGTTTCATGGTGCAACTGGTTCAGCAAAGTCGTTAGATATTTAAGGAAATCAGAAGTTAATGGTGTAATCACCATAACTTCTTGGCTCCATCTGATTCAGTGAAATGTGATCCTGCTTCTCTGCTGGGCAGTATGAATCCTCTACTTTTCTGAAAATGGAGAGGCAGGAGAAGGTTTATGAACTTCCCATCCTGAAAGCGGATCTCACTGATATCCAATTTTATAAAGAACGTTTGGGTCATTAAAAAAAAAAAAAAAAAATGGAAAATGGACAGATGAAATATGTAATTTTTCGTGGAGGAACTGAATGCTTGATTTATTTGTCACTACAAAAGCTCAAGTAGAAAGACTTTGAAGCTTAAACAGAAAACATAGAAACTTCCTAAACAAAGAAAGTACTGTGGGACTGCAGCACAGAAAGGAAGAATTAGCCTACCTGTTTATGCTCTGATCAACTGAATTTATACAGTGTATGTCATGATCATCCAAAACTGTTGAAGCTTGTGCGAAATGTGGAAAACAATGCTTCAGATTCAGAGGCTCATGATCGTCATTTCTGGAAAAAAAAAAAAAAAAAAAAACGCTGTCCAAGGAAATATGAACTACTGAACAAATGTCGTAACTGCCCCTTTGAATAAGTATGAAACTGATATTATAATTCCTGGGAAGATTTTTGAAAAATACCTTATCAACTTTTTGCTACATGTGCAAAGTTTGTCAAGCACTATAAACATATACAGTGTGTATAGTCCTTTAAAATGATGTCTTACTGTTCACTGACAGGCATGCTTCCTTGACTCACTCGTGACTGAATAGTGACATTATCAAACGTTCTGGCTCCTATAAGTAAATCTCAGCTGATTAAAGTTCTCCAGCTTTAAGTGCAATTGGCTACCGGCGTTGTCCCATGAGAAGTTTGTCTCCATGTTCTTAACGATACGACGTGTAATGGTGTTCTTCCTCAACTCACCCTACCTTCTTCCTCCCTGGATCAACATTTAACCCTATTTTGGGCCTGGTGATATATGACTTATTGCAAACAATACACACAGTAGAAGAACGGTTTGTTTTTCTTTGTATTCAGGAGATAATGCCTGACGTATAATAACAGGTGACATACTGCTACCACCATCACCAGGAGAACTGGCAATGTAAGCAACATCCCGTAACATCCTGGATTTTTGTTGGGACACAGCTCAATGTGAGTATATACTATACATAAATAATAATTATGAAAATATTTTGACAATGTGGATGACCATATTTGAGTTTACCAAAACCTGTGGGTTTTGAAGCGAAACGTCACTATGTAAACAGACGGAGGTCCTTCTAGTATATCTTCTTGATTTAATTTCAAATTAAGCGGTCGACAAAGTGGAAAACTATACAGTGATCAGCACTGAACAATGAGTGAAAACACTGGACGGTGGAATCTGGATGTTATACTGCGTTATAAGTGCTGAAAAGAACTTTTCGTTTTTTGTTTATAAATTTGACATGCACAGTAGGATAGACAAAAGTTACATGGTAACAGTACAAAGTTACTAGAATCGTTCCAACACATACCTACTTTTTGTCCACTATGGTCCATTACTCGTATCTCATATTTGAGCTTGAAAATGAAGGTGGATAATTAGTGGTCGACCCATACTAAACATTTTTTTTTTTCCAAAAGTGATTTTTGCGTCGCCTTGTTTGAGATCTGAGCCTGAATACTGCTCCTTGGAAAGCCAAACCCCCAACTATCGAAAGCAAGACCTGCCTGTGGATTGGGTGTGCTTCGACTGGTCCTGTTCAACCACCTGGGAGAAGGAAAGACTGCCAATCAGTTACAAGTTGGCCTGTGATGCAGTTGTCTCTGTAAGGGAGCCCATCAGAATTCCTACCCAACGGATAGATTCCTCTGTCAAGAAACGTAAAATCCACACTAGAAGTATCCTGCCTTCAAGAAGCATAGAACTCAACAACAAAAAAATAGACCAAATGAGCAATGAACTTCCGTCTCTTCTTAAGACTTATCCAATAAGACTGAGGCCAGCAAAGCATCCGTGGCTTTCTGCAAGTGCCTTTGATTTCTCTCTGAGTACATGGTTGTCCTAGCCCGTTTCGATGACTGGGTGGCTACAGAGACAAGAAATATATATGTTCCAGAACCCTCAGTGTTCCCAGTTACCCATCCCTCCATGTCGTCTAAAGATCAAGTAAGATGTGGAAGTACTGAAACTGGAAGACTTTGTAAAAAAAAAAAAAAAAAAAAAAGTTTCATTTTTAACGTCTTGATGAAAGATGGAGGATCAAAATCACAGACTTTCCTGGTCAAATCCCCCAGACAGTGCATGGACGATTGTGTTTTCAATGATCTTTGGGACTGGGCCTCTCGGTGAAAGTAGGAAGTGACACAGGTGAACAGGCCATCAGCTTGATATAAATTTACAGCAATACACTAATAATGGGTAAAGAACAGAAACAGTTTCTTCTCCGCCTGGTGGCAAATCATAGAAAGATGCTTCCACTCCATCACAGGCAGCTCGGATGTTATAATGTTTTTAAGTGTTTTGTAAAATCTTTAATTTGTTAATCAAACATGGGGTGACCCCTAACTACAGTTTTGGGTTGGAAAATTCTCTGTGCTTGTCAGTCACGCATAAAGCAATAAAAGCAATTTTGTGGGGGAATGAAATTTAATTATTTTGACCACCCTAATGAGCAGTGTTGTCTAGCTCGAGGAACATGGGTCAACGAGGTAAAATCGAGATAAAGGTCTCTCAGATAAATAACTTATTCTTATAATACTGTACATTACGTCTGGCACACCGAACTTGCCAGTGGATACTGTCGTTAATGTAGTCGTTATGTTTCATTTTCTTGAACTTTTTCAGTGCCTCAGTAACACGGAGAGTAGGCCAACATGTTCTCCAATACAAGTTTCTCTAACTATCAACACCAAACTACATGCATATTACACACTACATTTCATATTCAAAATTCAACTAAAATGGCGTCGTTTAACCAAGCCTCGGAGTCCCCAGGGGGGGGGGGGGCATAAATGCCCACATCTTCCGCCCCTCAGTGACGACTCAAGCTGCCTGGAATCACTGTCTGACTCACTTCTCCTTCATTTCTGCAACATTCGCAGCCTTTCCTCTAACTTTCGCTCTGTTAAGCACCACCTCTCCTTCTTTAAACCTCACCTTCTTTTTCTGAGACTCAGCTGTCTGAGGCAACTGACAGCAAACCTTTTTCTGTATCCTCCTACTTTCTCTAAACTCATTTCAAAGCCAAAGGAGGATGTTGCATATATGTACGCAACGATCTATCTTGTTCTCGTGTTCCTGAACTCGATTCTTCTGAATTCTCTACACTCTGGCTTCGGCTTTCCTGTCATTCTCTGATTAAATATATCTGCGCTGTTTACTTATCTCATAATTCTACTGACTATCAAAAATTCTTTGACTATCTTACATCTACTATGGAACACATTCTATCCATTTCTCTATCTATCTATCTATCTATCTATTGCCAGACGCCTCAATCCCGTTTGGGGTTGCCACAAACAAATCGCCTCCAAGTCGCCCTGTCCCCCGCCATTTCACTGCCCTGCTCCCAACCCACACCCTTTCATCTCATATACCTCTCCACCCCATCCCTCTATCTCATCCTCGGCCTCCCCCTCCCTCTTCCCCCCTCTACCTCACTCACATACACTCTCTTCGTCAGTCTTTCACCCTCCATCCTCTCCACATGGCCAAACCACCTCAGTGTGTTTCTCTTAACGCTTCCTATCACATCCACGTCAACACCACAACGCTCCTTTATATCCTCATTCGTCAGCCTGTCTGTCCATGTGACTCCACAGGCTCCTCTTAAATTTCTCCTTTCTCCGAAATCTCCATTCTAGGAGATTCCAATGTTCAACACCACCTGTGGCTCTCCTCTCCTTTCACTGATCCACCTGATGGACTAGCCTACACGTTTTTATCCTTAATGACCTAGATCAGCTTGTACCGCACCCTACCCGTATCCCTGACCGCCTTGGAGAGAGCTTCAACATACTTGATCTCTTCCTTACTATCAATCCTTCTGCTTACACTGTTAATCTTTTCTCTCCTTGGGCTCCTCCAATCACAACCTTATCACCTTAACCTGTCCTATCGCTCCAGTACAACCTGTTGACCCTCCAAAGAAACGTCGTCTGTGGCACTTTGGAGCAGCAGATTGGGAGGCCCTCAGGCAGTACTTCTTTGATTTTCCGTGGAATGATTATTGCTTCCATAGCCGGGAGCCATTTGAGTGTGCCTTGCGCATTACGGAGGTTATTCTCCCGGGCATGGAAGCATACATTCCTTTTTCATATCCTCTGACTAATGCAAGAAAGCCTTGGTTTAATCACACTTGTTCTAATGGTGTCCGCAACAAGGAGAGGGCCTATAAAAGGTACCGGAGGCAACCCACCCCTGAATCACATCTTTTATATGTTTCTTCCCGGAATCGTGCTAGGGCTGTTCTTAGCTTTGCTAAAAATAATTTCATCAGTAGTAAATGCTAACTCTCCAACTCGAATTCTTCCCGCTCCTTCTGGCACCTTGCCAAAAACCTTTCTAAGAACTTTACCTCATCATCCTTCCCTCCTCTTTTCCACTCTGATGGCTCTTTAGCTATTTCTTCTACTGATAAAGCAGATCTGTTCACTCAGACTTTCTCCTCAAATTTCACCTTAGACGATTCCAGTGCTGTTCCTCCATCATTTCCCCCCTCTGATTTCTTCATGGCTGACATTAAAATTTCCTCAGCTGGTGTATTTTCTGGCATTGCTGGCCTCAGTACTAATAAGGCATATGGGCCTGATGGAGTTCCTCCTGTTGTTCTCAAGAATTATGATTCTGTGCTTACAACCTGTCTAGGCAAGTTCTTTTGCCTTTGTCTATCAACTTGTACCTTTCCTTCCTGCTGGAACTTTGCTCTCATTCAGCCAGTCCCAAAGAAGGGTGACCATTCCCAACCCTCTAATTATCGTCCAATTGCTTTAACATCCTGTATCTCAAAAGTTTTCAAGTCAATTCTTAATAGAAAAATTTTAAAGCATTTTTCCTGTCACAACCTACTTTCTGATCGCCAGTATGGGTTCCGTCAGGGATGCTACACTGACGATCTTCTCACCTATCTTTCAGGCTCCTGGTTATCCTTCTTTCGGGACTTTGGCGAAAGCTTTGCCATTGCACTTGACATCTTGAAGGCTTTCAATCGAGTCTGGCATAAATATTTAATTTCCAAACTGTCCTCTTATGGTTTCTATCCTCCTATTGGTGCCTTCATCTCTAGCTTCCTTTCTGGTCGTTCTATAGCCGTTGTTGTAGACGGCCATCGTTCTTCTCCTAGATCTATCAACAGTGGTGTTCCTCAGGGCTCTGTCCTATCACCAACTCTCTTCCTTTTATTCATCAATGACCTTCTAAGCTGTACATCTAACCCTATCCACTCCTATGCTGATGACTCCACCCTTCACCTTTCCATTAGGTTCCCGCAACATCCATGTCAGCAGTTATTTCAACAAATAAGGGATGAAACTATGGCACACCTAATGTCTGACTTGGCTCGTATCTCTGACTGGGGTAAAAATAATCTTGTTGTTTTTAATGCATCAAAGACTCAGTTTTTGCACCTATCAACCCGACAAAATCTTCCACAGGTATACCCACTAATGTTTAATAACATTCAGCTTAATCCTGCATCATCCTTGAACATGCTTGGGGTTTCATTTACTCGGGACTTGTCTTGAAAAGATCATATTACATCTCTTTTAAAATCTGTTTCCAAGAGATTATGTGTGCTAAGCCAACTCCGTTCCTTCTTTATCCCTGCACAATTATTGACTCTATACAGGGGTTTTATCTGCCCCTGTGTGGAATACCAACACCAAACATCATATATGTTGGTGATGACCCTACTCCCACCTGCCCACCTCATCACTCGCTCCTACTTCACAATAGTCCACTTCCACACACACCTTACCACCAGGTGGGTTGGTCACGCCCTCCCACCCTCTCTATTCTTGGAACATTTCCTTCCTCTCATAATACTCTGTCCCACTGACCAGCCTCTCCTCAAGTATACCCCCTTACCCACCAAATATTCTAATTATTTCTAACTGCCTTGGGAATATTGTTTTCAGTGTTCAGCGTCATCGGACACAGTATCACAGATATCCGTAGTATCAAAATCTATTGTTGAACTTGAGGTTCTTATGAGTCTTGTATGATGGCTTTAAACAACAATACCATAACGATGTTTCACTTCCCGTCAACAATCAAAACCACTACAGTGCCCGGCACATTACACATCATGATATTTTAGGTCCTGCTTCCCTTTGTCCTACGACTAATATACTATGTGTCCATTTCTGTCACTGAAATTGCAAGGACACTATGGGGCCAATATTCACTGTTACAGAGACAAGGACCTTCTATCCTTCCCTGGGCCTATTATTATATCGTATTGTGGCAACTTTTAATGACGCCATGAATGCACCAGTCTGTTTGTGCTTCTCTCTCTCTCTCTCTCTTTCTCTCTCTCTCTCTCTCTGAAACACACACACACACACACACACACACACACACACACACACAGACACACAGACACACAGACACACACACACACACACACACACAACACACACACACACACACACACACACACATACACACACACACACACACACACACAAAATTCTGCCCCTTCCTCTTATAATGGGTAACGACACCTAGATGAAAGGATGCAAAGATGAGTAATGGATGGAAGAGCTTATAGAGGTTGGGGGAGTGGACTTTCTGACCACTACTTGGTGGTGGCCAGAATCAAGATCCAAATAAGATGGAGATATAGAAGAAGGGAAGGACGGGAAGAAGGAGCATTTGCAAGGAGAGTGGAAAGGTTACAAGGGGATGAGAAAAAGGCAGAATATAAGACAGAAGTGGATTAACGATTGGCCAAATATGAATTGGAGCAGATGGGGGACGTGGAAGGTGTGTGCAGGATATTCACTGAAGAAATGTGTGCAGCATGTGATGTGGTGTGTGGGATGAAGAGAAGACGGAGGGGGGTGCAAGGAACAGCGTGGTGGAATGAAGAGGTGAGACAGGCTGTGGCACAAAAGAAGAAAGCATACAATGAATGAATGAGAAATTGGGGTGTGGAAGAAGTAGAGAGGCGGAAGAGAGAGTTATATGTAGAAACGAAGAGAGAGGTGAAAAGATTAGTAAGAGAGAGTAAGAAGAGAGTGGATGAGGAATTTGGAAGGAATTTGAGTGTAAAGTGGAGGGACTGTAAGAAAATGTTGTGGAAAGAGGTAAAGAGAGTAAGACATGGTGGAAGTGAAGTTAGCAGGGGAATGAAAGATAAAAATGGTAGATTACTAGTGGAGAAGGGAGAAAAAGTGAGCAGATGGAGAAAACACTTTAAGAAATTGTTGAACATAGAGGATGGAAGCAATGCGAGTATAAGTGGCTGGGAAATGGCTGCGAGAGGGAGGGAGGTGAGAAGACAGGAAGAAATCAGTAGGATAGAAGCTGTGAAAGCAATGATGAAAGTTAAATTGAGGAAAGCCCCAGGAACTGACGGAGTGTGTGGTGAAATGCTGAAGCATGGGGGAGAGATAGTTGCACAATGGATATGGAAGATGTACAGACTGACCTGGGAGGAAGGTAGAGTCCCGGAGGATTGTTAGTCAGGTATAATTATTCCTTTGTACAAAGGAAAACGGGAAAAAGAAATGTGTGGTAATCATTGGGGCATTTGTCTTCTTAGTATAATAGGAAAAGTGTATGGTTGGATACTTATTGACAGAGTTAGAGAAAGAACAGAGGAATTAGTTGGAGAAGAACAGGGAGGCTTTAGGAAGGGAAGAGGTTGTGTAGGTCAGATATTCATTCTTAGATCTTTAGTGGAAAAGTTTGTAGAGAAGAGAAAGAAGTTGTATGCGGCTTTCATGGATTTAGAGAAAGCATATGACAGGGTGGATAGACAAGGATTGTGGAAAGTATTAAGAATACATGGAGTAGATGGGAAGTTGATGAATGCTGTGAAGAGTATATATGATGGTGCTAAGGCTGCAGTGCATGTGGATGGTGAACTGAGTGAATTTTTCTCTTTGAAGATTGGGTTGAAACAGGGATGTCATGTCTCCATGGTTGTTCAGTCTGTACATGGATGGGGTAATAAAAGAGGTTCAAGGTAGGGTAGTGGATGTTGGAGTGGCCCTGGTGAGAGAGGGTAGTGTTTGGAAACTCTCTGTACTGTTGTTTGCAGATAATACTGTGTTGTTGAGTGAAGACGGAGGGGAGCTGCAAGGCTTGGTGGATGAGTTTGGGAGAGTAAGAAACGGAATCTAAAGGTGACTGTAAGGAAGAGTAAAGTGATGGTCTTTGAGAGAGGTGAAGGCAGTGAATGTACAGTGAGGTTGGATGGTGAGGAATTGGAAAATGTGAGTACGTTTAAGTACTTGGGTAGGGTGATGAGTAAGGATGGCGGTTTGGAGGGTGAAGTGCTTGAAAGGGTACAGCAGGAAAGAAAGGTTGCTGGTTCCTTGAAAGCAGTGATAAGAAACATGGAAGTGAGCATGGAAGTGAAAAAGTTACTACATGACAATATTGTGATACCAACTCTGACGTATGGAAGTAAAGCTTGGACGTTGTTGGAAGGACACAAGTCAAGAGTGAGAGCAGTGGAAATGAGTTATTTAAGAGGAGCCTGTGGAGTCACATGGAGGGACAGGCTGACAAATGAGGATATAAAGCAGCATTGTGGTATGGATGTGGATGTGATAGGAAGCGTTAGGAGGAATACAATGAAGTGGTTTGGCCATGTGGAGAGGATGGAGGGTGAAAGACTGACGAAGAGAGTGTATGTGAGTGAGGTGGACGGGGGGAGAGGGAGGGGGAGGCCAAGGATGAGTTGGAGGGACGGTGTGGAGAGGTATATGAGAGAGGGGTGTGTGAGTTGGGAGCAGGGCAGTGAAATGGTGGGGGACAGGGCGACGTGGAGGCGATTTGTTCGTGGCCACCCCGAACGAGATTGAGGAGTCTGGCAATAGATAGATTGATAAAGTGAGACCTGATATTGACTTCCTTATCATATCGAATCTCTTCGATAAGATCGGAGCCTTAGCAATGACGTTGTGTAAATGTACTGGATGACATGGGGCAGCTTCAGAACCCAGGAGTTTTTTGCCTAAAGCGCAATGGTTTGGTTTTACCATCCAGGTGCTGGTGCACCAATGTTGCTTGCGTTTACGTGGACGCTCCAGCAGCACTGAACCTTCATCCTACCGTAGGTCCAGCTTATCCTTGGCTGTGTTATACTGTATAAGCCTGTATGATGACACGGTGCATAAAACACTCCTTACTTTTCATATAAAATTGCATTGTTCACTGCACTACTTAGTGTTTCTATTGCTTGAAAACAGGACCTCATTCAAACTGCTGGGAGGTGTGTGTTCAATGCTCAGTCAGTATGTCACCAAAACCGCGACTTTGGCTGCTATCATAGCAGGAATGTGAATAAATAGGTGATGTGTATTACCAGACTCCCTGAACAAACACACGTAGATTATACGCCATTTCACTCTCCCCAGCATCACCACGCCACCGATATATTTTGTGTTGGAATGGCCACATACTAAATCCTGGTGTTATAATGGCAGACAACGGACAGACATGCATGGTAAATGAAATGTTGCACTCTCTGGATGAACAGTGAGTGTAGACACACGATTATACAGTAAAATTCGTCTGGAGCTAAGGAGGGTCTGAATGTGTAATACTTGTTTGAAAACTAGTGTATGAATGTTTTAAAGAGAATATAATACGAGTATACGATGATCAATGTTTGTGGATGTTGTGTCATAGCTCTCCAGACTAATGAAATAGCACCTCGAAGAAGCAACATCATTTTGTGGACTGGACACACGTAACACTATTTCAAGTATTACAATACAAGATATGCATTCATTAGGCAAATACAGTATCTCATTACCTCTGCGTTATCCATTAGTATAATTACTGCACAATATTTTCGCACAATAAGCCAATAGCTGTCCTACACTCAAAGTAGCTATAATTCTATGCAACAGGACATCTTCTTATACCGTGGTTTGCGAATAGAATTGTTTTTCCTCGCAATAAAACAGACTGGATTAGGCACAACATGGCATGACCGTTGTGTCACATGAATCATATATGACCACCCTGGTTCAGCCAAAAAAACGTTACAGGAGTTGCGTCACACACACACTAGACTCAGATGAACCACGTTTTGAGACACCACACATCAACCTAACATTTATGTTCATCTGCACTTGTTCACCATACTGTATGGCGAACATAAGACTCCAACATTCATTCAATACACGTTATTGCATACGGAATTACAGATCACATCAGAATATCAGTATAATCACACCCCTCATCTTTCAAAACGAAACACGACAAAGTTTCGATACATGCGCCCCTACCAGCTGTCCCCCCCTCCCCTCAGTTCCAACTCGCCTCACAGTCATCTCCTGTCAGAGAAGCAATGGGATCCAGTGACATTACCATTTGTTTTTCTTTCTACCTTCCACTCTATATACGTGGCAAACACTTGGATTTGCAGACACAGTATGCCTTGATAGAACATTGTTTCTGCGGGTACTAGACACTGTAGCGGAGGGGAAGCTCAGCCGGGTCTGCCCATTCACTTATTATTACTACGATGTAAACAAACACAATGGTGCCAAATTTCACCAAACCCATCACCCTCTGTACTCGTTAGAAGTGGAGGTAACTGTACTAAAACAACTAGACAAAATTCAGAACAAAGCTGCTAGATTAGTAATAACCTGCTATTACAAATAAAGTACCTCCCTTAAAGGTAAGAAAAAATGATGCCTCCCTTGCATTATTTTACAGATACTCCTATGGCAAATGCTCAGATTAAGTTGCATCCATTGTGCCACCTCTCCTTGCCTTCCCCTGTGCTACACGGGCATGTTGAAGTGGTGATGCCTTAAATGTCAAACCGCCATATTGCATAACTTCCAGGTATCAGAAATCGATTATTCCTCAAAGTGCATCTCTTTGGAACTTGATACCCCTGAGTTGTTTCCCCCAAAACTTTAACCTTCAACTGTTGAAGTCCAACTGTTACAAATTTTTTGTGAATGGAGGACACCAGTAATCTGGTGTATGGATTATTTCTTTAACTCACTTATTTCTTGCTCTATTCTGTTATTTTAAAACATATATTTCACATGGGTCTGATCTTTTTGCTTGTAATTGGTCCTAAACTTTAGACTGTATGCCTGTGGTACAAGTTCATAAACCCTACGAACTGCATCCTTTACCATCTAATAATCAGCACAGTGGTCAACTGACATACCAATATATGCCTCCTGTGCCATATCCTTAAGTGCACTCTAAAGTAATATAGACCAAGAGTTCCTAGGTCAGGAAACACGAGCTGCCACATCAAACATTTGGAAATACTCGTATTTACTGACACCTGACGCCTAAAGGGAAGGACTAACTTCAAGTTCTTGGCAACATCAAAGGTGTCACTTAAAGAGGCACCACAAGGACTTGGTGGACTGCCAAACTGCCTCGGTCTGCAATCTTGATTTAGCCCACGTTGTTTCTCTTGTGCTTGAAGTTGTCTCACTTGCAACTGAATTTTGGCTGATTCAGGTTGTTCACTGACATTAGTATTTAAGGTAATAACACCTAAGTCTGAGTTGTGTCACTGTGAATAGGTGCCTGTCGGTACAAAAGCTTAGGATTCTGAACATTTTCAACACTGAAGAGATGGCTCATGTTCTCTGAGATCATGACCAGTTGTGTTTTGATCAGTTTCACCATCTTCACTCACTCTAAACAATGTGTCCTCAATAAACCTAAGTAAATTAAGCTTATTATTACTGAGAAATTTCATTCATACGACCTGAGCAGTCGGCTTAAGCTCAAATTTAATTAGATTTTCCACTTCATATTGTAACGGGTCAGTTTGCAAACATGTTCTAACATCACCTAAATTCGTCAGCACCGTGATAGATAACAAAGTCATTCGGTTCAGACCAAAATCATTAAGCTATCCTGGCAGAGGTCGCTATTTTAATTCTGCTGCAGGACTGTTCAGTACTAAATGGGAGCAGTTACATTACTAGGCTGCTGTGAACAGGTTGATCACAAATTCTTACACAAACTGACGACTCGATGTCTTGGAGTACATCTTACACTAAATCATCAACTATGAGAAGGATTTAGAGGGGGCTGGAATCGAAAGTGAGGCGCTCTTCAACATCTAGCCACTGTTCATCTATTCCAGTAGCCATGCCTCTTTTCTTTCACTGACCTGTCTGAACAGAAGTATTATGTTTTCAACAACCCTTCAAGAGGGTGGTAACACCAGGTTTTTTGGCTGCATTTGGCTACTGCATTCTATGTAGGCAGTCCTCATCACTTGGGTTCGGCTCCATCTGCTTTCTCTCTTTGTAATTCGACATAAGTTGACCCTTATTGCCGATATGCCGTGCTCCAAACCGGGTTACAGTTGAGTCAATTGTGAAGGTAACTTGACTCTGGGACTTTGCATGGTAACTTCAAATGGTCAAACCCCATACAAGTGGTCGGCCAGCGGCCAGTAACAAAGTATAGGGGAAGTTTTAATTTTAGTTAACTGTCTTCCTTAATGACCTTTTTGCAGTCAGTAGGCATAATACTAAGTCTTTTTTCCGATATGATGACGTCCTTTTCTGGTTATATATATATATATATATATATATATATATATATATATATATATATATATATATATATATATATATATATATATATATATATATATATATATATATATTGTTACATAGCCTATGATTTCATCATCCTTTGTATAATTCTAACGTACAGTATGCTGCATGTTTGATCACGATTCGCCTCGTGGCTTCCATAGTGACCAGGCTTGCGTGTTTTACCTCACTCCCCCCATCTCCCCCTTATAGTAGAGTAAGTCGTTCTTTCTCTTGTTCAGAGCAGGAGTGTCAACTCTTTGTCCCCTATGGCTTCATTTGCGCATCCTTCTTACAAGTTTTATCAAGCTCTGCCGGCCCCTGTATAATGAGCTCAGTCTCTGCATTAATTGCCACTTAGATCTACTCATCATTTTGTTCACATCTCTGTCCTCCCCTGAATAGTGTATTTTTGTGAGTCCTCAGGAAGTCTCCAGCCATCTAGCTGCTGTATAATTTGAGTATAAGTGTTGTTACCGTTTTTCTTGTACTGTATGGCCTAAGGCGTTAATTCGTAGGCCTGGTAAGGTGTTTGTGATTCATGTAGAGTTTTTGATGTCAGCCATTATTAATAATATTTTGTATCTGTAATAATAATATATCTTGCATTAACTAAGCATTATCCGGTTTTCGCATTTTATCAGGGCTGACTTAGATAAATTTACTCTTGCTAATTTCCTGTTAATAGAGACTATTGCAGTTAACCATATATTTAACCTGTTTTTGCCATTACATTATCCTTATGAGTCCTGAATGTTTAGTTGTTAGTTTGAGCATTAAACTTTAACTTATAATTTTACCTAACTCTTTTGTTTTGAACCTGGAACTTTGCGGGACAGTAGTGATTTTAGTATTCTCACTTGAAGTGTTCATTATCTCTCTCTGTTCGTAACATAAATTTGGCAACCTCTTATCAGGATATTCAGGATATTATCATAAGGATATTGCTTGATATTTTGTGACTGTGATTTATTCATGGTGTCTACTATTACTACTCTTGATGAAGCCAAAGATTTTTGTCAAATGTGCAAACAGTGTGTGATGTAGAAAACAGAACAAAGAATGAACTTAAGCTTGGTGCTCAACAATTGGGAATTGCTGTTCGCTCTCATCATTCTAAAGATCCAATTGTTGACATGATTAATAAAAGCTTGTTTAATGTAACTCCTCCAGATGAGCAAACGCAGATTGAAATAGCTAAGTTACAGCTAGCCCTGCAGGAGGCTCGTGCTAAGGAGGCTGAGGCTAAGGAGGCTGAGTCTCAGGCTCGTATTCAGGAGGCACAGGCACAGGCACAGGCTCAGGAACAAATTGAACTTGCTAGGATTCAGGCAGACCAAGAGTATCGCATGAAACAAGGTGGAACTGGATCATTCAGCTCTGATGATTTTGATGTGGCTAAAAATGTTAAACTTGTCCCTCCTTTTAATGAATCTGATTTAACAAAGTATTTTCAGTTGTTTGAGAGGGTAGCTACAGGTTTTAATTGGCCCAAAAAGTATTGGCCAGTACTCCTTCAGTGTGTTCTCACCGGTAAAGCTCAAGTAACTTATGCATCTATGCCTCAGGATCAATCTGATAATTATGATGTAGTTAAGAGCTTGATCCTTAAGGCCTATGAGCTTGTTCCTGAAGCCTATAGAGTAAAATTTAGGACAACTTATAAGCAAGATAAGCAATCCCATGTTGAGTATGCAAAAATCAAAGAAGATCTGTTAGAGCAGTGGTTAAATTCTAAGAATGTAAATTCTGATTTTGATAAATTTAAGCAGATGATTTTGCTGGAGGACTTCAAAAGGTTATTAATACAGAAGTAAGCCTATATCTTGATAAGAAAAGAATAGATAATTTGTCTGATGCTGCAGTTTTAGCTGATGAATATGTTCTCACTCGCGAGAGATATTCTAAAGAAAAAAGGAAAGCTGAGAGTAAGTACGTTGCCTCTACTCAGAGTACAGGTAACAGGAAAGAGAATAAAGATGATGTTTCTCAGGAAGTAAATACCAGCTCTACCTCTAGATTTCAGAAAAGTAAATGTACTTATTGTAGTAAGCTTGGTCATACTACGTAGAAATGTTTCAGGAGAAACAAAAAGGAGTCTTTAAATATTCAGTCAATTGGTCTAGTGTCCACCCTTGAGAGTTCCCAGAATTCTTTAACCGAGTTAACTGAACCTGTTTTGAGGGGTAAATTAAATTCTCATGATGAAGATCCTCTTTTGAGCAGTAACGTGGGTGACACTCTCAAGAGTTCATATGCTAATTTCCTGTCTGATGGTTTTGTCAGTCCTCTGGACAGTAATGACAGGAAATCAGTTAAAATATATCGTGATATAGGTGCTTGCCAATCCCTTATGCTGACCAGTGTTCTAGGCTCTAATGGTAATTCCTCTGATGAAACTGTAATCTTACAAGGTGTAGGGAATAATTACTTCTCTGTCCCTCTGTGCAGAGTGAATTTATAGTCTGCTTTTGTTAATGGTTCCGTTATGGGTGAGCTGGTTGAGACACTCCCAATGTCAGGTGTAACCTTCTTACTTGGAAATGATATTGGTGGAAGTCAAGTGTGTCCAGCTCCTCAGTTGTCTAGTGAACCAGTCACTGAGACCCGGGATTGTGATATCCCTGATGTGTTCTCTGCATGTGCTGTCACTAGGGCTAAGTCTAAAGTTACTGGTGACTTAGAGGATAATGATGATGATGATATTATCCTAGCTGACACTTTTCTTGATAATTTGGACCGCTCACCAGATGAGGCAGTACCTCGTAGTGCTGATAATTTGTCTCGTCAAGAGTTGGTTGAGTTGCAGGTTGCTGACCCTAAGTTGAAAGGTCTAGCTAACTCTGCTTGCAGTGAGGAAGAGTCAGCTGGTGCTTCTACTTGTTATTATATAAAGTCAGGAGTACTTATGATAAAGTGGAGACCCCCAACAGCATCAGCCGACTGTGAATGGGAGGTTGTACATCAAGTTGTCATCCCTCGTGTTTGTAGGCAGGATATCATTAGAGTGGCTCATGATTCCAGTTTGGCAGGACACCTTGGAGTGAGGAAGACTGTGGCACGCATTTTGAAATACTTCTACTGGCCAAGTATCTTCAGAGATGTTTCCTGGTATTGTAAGTCTTGTCACACCTGTCAAGTTGTGGGGAAGTGTAATCAGACCAAAAAGGTTGCATCTCTAGTTCCCATTCCTCCTTTTGAGGCGCCTTTCACCCGTGTGTTGGTGGACATTGTGGGCACTCTTCCTAAGACTTCTTCATGATTTTCTTATGTGTTGACCCTGATTGATATGGCTACCGTTATCCTGAAGCCATTCCACTTAGAAATATCTCAGGAAAGAACGTGGTTAAGGAAATGCTAGGGTTCTTCACAAAGTTTGGTCTGCCCAAGGAGGTACAGTCAGACTGGGGAAGTAATTTCATGTCAAATGTTTTCAAGCAGTCTATGAAAGAGTTGGGCATCACCCAGATCACGTCTTCAGCTTACCATCCCCAGACCCAGGGAGCGTTGGAGAGATATCATCAAACACTGAAATCGATGCTCAGAAAATACTGTTTGGAACATCAGAAAGACTGGGATAAAGGTCTTCCATTTGTTGTATTTGCCGCAAGAGAATCTCCAAATGAACCACTGGGCTTCTTACCCTTTGAACTACTGTTTGGCCATGAATTAAGAGGACCCCTTAAGGTACTCAAGGAATGCTGGCTGTCAGAGGAAGATGATGTCAACCTGCTGGAGTATGTGATGAAGTTCAAAGAATGGTTATCCACTGCTTTACAGCTGATGAGAGAGAATTTAGGAGCTGCTCAGGAGAAGATGAAGACTTGGTATGATAAGAAGTCCAGGTTACGCCACTTTCAGCCAGGAGATCAGGTTTTGATTCTGCTACCAGTGCATGGGCAACCTCTTCAAGCCAAGTTTAGTGGTCTTTATTTCGTGGAGAAGAAACTCAGTGATGTCAACTATGTCATCGCCACACCAGATCGTAGAAAGAACAAGCAATTTTGTCACATCAACATGCTAAAGTTATATCACAGGCGGGACGAAAATAACCCAGTCTGCACTGTAGCTGTTCCACCCGAGTCTACAAGTGAAGTTCTCCCATGCAGTATGAGCCTGAGTGATAGTTTGGGGAAGAATCCTGATATCATGAATGATCTCCAGACTAAGCTTTCTCATCTAGCTCCCGAGGAAAGGCAGGATTTTTCGTCATTACTGCAGGAGTACCCGCAAGTGTTCCGTGACACTGTGTTGATGCATGATGTCCATGTTGGAGACGTAAAACCAATTAAACTGCCTCCTTACTGTGTGAACCCAGTGAAAGTTCCTCTCATCCAGAAGGAGCTTGGCTACCTGTTGGACCACAAGATGATTGAGCCCTGTCAGAGCGAGTGGGGTTCTCCTGTCACTCTAGTCCCTAAGCCAGGTGGGTCACAGTGGCTTTGCATCGACTACAGACGTATTAATCAGATAACTAAAATAGACACTTACCTTCTCTCTCGCGTGGAAGATTGCATAGACAAGATCGGAAAGGCTAGGTACATAAGTAAGTTTGATTTGTTAAAGGGATACTGGCAAGTACCTATGACTGAACGTGCTAGAGAGATCTAATGTTTTGTAACACTAGGAAAGACTTTTGCATGTTCTGTAATGCCATATGGTATGAAGAATGCACAAGCCACTTTTCGGAAGTTCATGAATGTTGTAACAGAGGGTTTGGCAGGGTGTGTTGTTTATATTGATGATATATTAATCTTCAGTGACAACTGGAAAGATCAGCTATACCATGTCAGTAAATTTCTTGAGCGTTTGGTTCAGACTAATCTTGTAGCTAATTTATGAAAGTGTGAGTTTGGTCAAGCTAAAGTTCAGTACCTTGGGTACGTAATTGGTGATGGACATGTTGCACCACCAGGAGCTAAGGTTCAGGTTATAAGTGATCTTCCCAGACCTAAAAGTAGGAAAGAGCTACAAAGATTTTTGGGAATGGTAGGTTATTACAGGAGATTTGTTCTTAACTTTTCAATTCTTGTATCACCACTTACAGACCTACTGAAAAAGGGAGTTAAATTTGTCTGGACCGATAACTGTGAATCCTCTTTTAGTAAACTTAAAGCTATCCTATTAAGTCAGCCAGTGCTCGATACTCCAAATTTTGCTAAGCCTTTTAAGATGGCTGTTGACGCAAGTGATACAGGGGCTGGGGCTGTTTTGCTGCAAGAGGATGATCAGGATATTGAACACCCTGTATCTTATTACAGTAAGAAGTTCACTCCACCTCAAAAGAACTACTCAGCTATTGAAAAAGAGCTTTTGGCCATGATTTTGGGTTTACAGCATTTTTCATTTTATTTGTGTTCTGGTTTTGACCCCATAGTCATTTACACCGATCATAACCCACTGATATTCCTTAGTAAGTTTAAAGATAAAAATCAGAGATTGACAAGATGGAGTCTACTTCTTCAGGAGTATTCATTAGACGTACAACATGTCAAGGGGAAAGAAAATGTTACTGCAGATTGCTTATCTAGACTTTAGACAGATTGTTTTAGAGTAATAAGAAAATTCCTTTGTAAATTTCTTTTTCTTTGTGGGGAGGTGTTACATAGCCTATGATTTCATCATCCTTTGTATAATTCTAACATACAGTATGCTGCATGTTTTATCACGATTCGTCTAGTGGCTTCCATAGTGACCAGGCTTGCGTGTTTTACCTCACTCCCCCCTTCTCCCTTTTATAGTAGAGTAAGTCGTTCTTTCTCTTGTTCAAAGCAGGAGTGTCAACTCTTTGTACCTTATGGCTTCATTTGCGCGTCCTTCTTACAAGTTTTATCCCTCTGCCGGCCCCTATATAATGAGCTCAGTCTCTACATTAATTGCCACTTAGATCTACTCCTCATTTTGTTCACATCTCTGTCCTCCCCTGTATAGTGTATTTTTGTGAGTCCTCAGGAAGTCTCCAATCATCTAGCTGCTGTATAATTTGAGTATAAGTGTTGTTACCATTTTTCTTGTACTGTTTGGCCTAAGGCGTTAATTCGTAGGCCTGGTAAGGTTTTTGTGATTCATGTAGAGTTTTTGATGTCAGCCATTATTAATAATATTTTGTATCTGTAATAATAATATATCTTGCATTAACTGAGCATTATCCGGTTTTCTCATTTTATCAGGGCTGACTAAGATAAATTTACTCTTGCTAATTTCCTGTTAGTACAGGCTATTGCAGTTAACCATATATTTAACCTGTTTTTGCCATTACATTATCCTTATGAGTCCTGAATGTTTAGATGTTAGTTTGAGCATTAAACTTTAACTTGTAATTTTACCTAACTCTTTTGTTTTGAACCTGGAACTTTGCAGGACAGTAGTGATTTTAGTATTCTCACTTGAAGTGTTGATTATCTCTCTCTGTTCCGTAACAATATATATATATATATATATATATATATATATATATATATATATTAGCTGAAAGCAAGTTTTTTACTATGAATTAGAACTGACACCAGGTTCATCTGAATTGTGAGCTCAAGATGATCTTTTCCTGTAGCTAACTTACTTCCTTTCGGGGGATATTGAGGGATCCGAGAGACGTTTACTTAACGGGACAGTGAAGCAGCTCAGTTACATGGGTGCCCCATCATGAAGGTGTCCCTTTCCAAAATCTTCATTTACTTTAAAAAGACCTTTCAACTTGAGAAGTTGGATATAACCCTCACTCACTTGTTTACTAGGAAGTTCTAAATTGATTATTGTTCAGCAGCCAAAATGGTTCTCATACGTGAGTATGTGTCACTGACTAATTTGATAGCACTGATTTCATATCTGATATTCATTTTGCGCTATTGGTCTAGGTTTCTTGAATATCAGACTGAAAACATATTCAATGTGGCATAACTCGTCTCAAGCTTGTAAGATATATTGAGGCACACACAGATAATATTGTGATGATTTATGGTACAAAAATATGGAAATCCAATGCATATTTTATTAGCCAGTGATGAGCTTCTAAAAATACTTCTGCACTTCGCTTTTCTGCTTGTTCAGCTGACTCTCTTCACGTTGTAGCATCCAGGAGTAGTCGCCCTCATGTTGGGACTGAATCGGCCTTGATACCTGCTCTCCATTATAGCAATGTCTTGGTGAAACCTTTCACCGTGCTCGTCACTGATGTCTCCGAGATTACCTGGGAAGAAATCGAGGTGGGAGTGAAAGAAATGAATCTTCAAGGACATCCGAGAGCCCAGAGCTCAATAACTCCATGCCTGCCACAATTTCTTCATAGTTGTCTGCACGATGGTTTCCAATGTAGTTCTGTGAGACATTCACGAATGATTTCGATGCGTCCCTCTCCAGCGGGTGTAATGCCCTGAAGAAGTCACCATCATTAAACAGCATGCAGATCCGAGGACCATTCAAGACCCCTGCTTTCAACTTGGTTTCGGATACCAGGTCACTGAGCTTCGTAGACAAGTATTGAAACCCATTACCCATTTGATCCATGGCTTTTAAGAAATTTTTTGCCATTTCCAGCTTGAGATACAGTGGAGGCAAGAATATATGTTTTCTGGATCCACAAGGGGTTTGTGAGAGAGTTGAACATTCCGGGTGAGTCTTTTGGACTTGCCGGCCTTTCTTTTCTTACATAGTGCTCGGCATTACAGGTAGCTCTACTGTTCCAAAAGCAGAGAAAGCATATGTGCTTTGTGTAACCGCTCTGAAGGCCCAGAAGTAGACTGATCACTTTGAGGTCCCCACATATTTTAGACTGACGCTTCTCATACTTGATAGTGGAAAGCACAATCTTCATAGTTTCATAGCTCTTGGTCATCTTCACGTGTGCTGTTGGCACGGATGGAAGCTGATTCCTGTTGTGTATGAGGACTTCTTTCAGAGAGTCTTTTCCTGAATCTATAAACAGCCTCCAGTCATCCGGCTTGTATGGATCAGACTTGCAGAGTTGTTGCATGAGAGACACCGCATCATCACAACAGCAAAGGCTATTTGCTATTTTGAAAAACGCAGACAGTTGTCTATGCCGATGATTAGCCGTAGTGATGTGCACTCCATCTTCCAGCAGGTTATGCTGCTTCAGTTGTGACCCAGGAGCTATGCCTTATTTTTAGACAAATCAAGGTCCCTTATGAGATCATGAAGGGCTCCCTGGTTGAATGGTATGGGCCCACTGTTTCCTGCATCGTCCTGGTAGTCATCATCCATGGGGCTATGACTGGAATCAGAATCGCTGCTTAGCTCGTGTTCAGCAGGTGGGTTTGGAACTGGTAGTTCTGCACTGTGTGGCACTGGTCGCATTGCAGAAGTGATATTGGGATACTGTACTGTGGCTCGTGTCTTGACAGTCATTCCTTTGATGTTCGTGAGACAGAAGTAGCAGTCATTGCTGTGGTCTTTGGGCTCTCACCACACCATTGGTACAGTGAATAGCAAACCCAAACTTCGTTTACCATGAATCCATTCACTCAGGTGATTGACACAGGATCTACACGCTGAGACACCCATTTTTTGTCTTGGTGGCCCAACTGACATTTGAAGTAACTTTCGTAATTCACTCGAACAGCCTTCATGATGGATTTCTTAACGCTTTCCAGGGTCAACGCTCCACAAATGTAACAAAAACGATTAGGGTTGTTCACACATTTGCGGTGTTCCATCTTGCACCATTGTGCAAGTGACTGAGAATTTTTACAAGAAAAATAAAAATTTAATCAACAGATCTAAACAAACAAATGTATGAGTCACATCCTGTAAGCAAGATACACCGATATGAGTCACATCCTGTGAGCATGCTACACCAATATATTGGTCTTCAAGAACCGGACTTGATACATCCTGACTGATGCAATATTCGAGTTAAGCTCCTTCGATTACCCTAGAATCAGACAATTTCAATTCAGAACCACGAAGTACTTTTATTTTTGTTGACCAGTGTTGTTATCATCTGCCAGGTGTACGACCAACAAAATATGAGTATATACAGGGTATTCTGGAAGGTGGGCATAAAATTTGGGAAATGATATATGAAGTAATTCTAAGTAAAACGTAGGAAATGCAACACTGTTGCAATTTCTACTTGACAAAGCTCATACCCCTCACTCCCCTGCACACCTAACCAAGGAAATAATGGCCCTCACTTCCCCATCTTCCCTTTTAAAGGGGGCGTAAGGGGAATGCCTTGAGGACACATAACCTGGCCCCTTCAGATTCCTTGCACAGGTTGCATTAAAATCCCTAAAAAAATATTTTTGTCACCTTTTCATTACTTAAAAAAAAAAAAAAACTGCTTAAGACACAACATTCTACCTATCAAAAGGCACCATCTCACTATAAGGCACATACCTATGTGAAATTTCATGACTATATAGTCAATATTTTCTGAGTTTTGGCCGGGAAACGGAATCTCGATGCTCGGCCGGCCACCCTGCCACCCAATACTATTGATCCCAGTGATAACAACACTCTCACATGACTCTGTCAGGTGGAGGGCAAAAATGTTGATGTGCATGGCTTCAGTTTTCAACAATTATCGAGCTAGGAGGACGGTATGGGAGCAGTTTCCCCAGTTGTTTCATCTATTCACAAGCGAAGGTGCGACGTTGCCAAATCATTCACACTGAACTCACTCCAAGTCTGGTAACATAACTGGATGAATGAGTGCTGCCGAAGAATAAAACAAGCGGTCAAGGTGGTGCAGGTGGGTTGTGTTGGGTGGAGTGGATGAATGGGAAGATGGATGAGTGGGTGGGTAGTTATGTGGCTCCCCACATAACAAGGCAAGAGAGGGACTTATACGGCTAGTAATCATATGTCTCTCTTACTTGGATTCTAGCATATCGTTTAGAAGACAATGGGCAAATATTTGTATATATATAGTACACTTGGGTTATTTTACAGATCCCTGCTAAAACCTCAAAATATTTTCTTCACATGGAACTAAAGGTGTATCTGTACACATAATAATACAGCTAATAGGATAAATGAAACATATTACATGCGGAGAGAGAGAGAGAGAGAGAGAGAGAGAGAGAGAGAGAGAGAGAGAGAGAGAGAGAGAGGGAGAGAGAGAGAGAGAGAGAGAGAGAGAGAGAGAGAGAGAGAGAGAGAGAGAGAGAGAGAGAGAGAGAGAGAGAGAGAGAGAGAGAGAGAGAGAGAGAGAGAGAGAGGCTTTAGATCAGCAGTTCATCTACTCCGCAAATCAGTGCTTTGGTGGGGGTAAGGAAGGTGTTACTGTGTGTGGGAGGGAGGGGAAGGGGGACGTGTGCTGTAAACCTGTCCTCTAATGGCAGACTATTGGCGTTCACATTAAGGATTTTCAAACTCAAGGCGATTCATTCTAAGGAAGCCTCTTATAGGGCTTCATGTTAGCAACTAAGGATTGTCATATACAAGAAGCTCTGCTTTATTAAGCCCCATGTGATATTTCAGTGTAGCTCTCTAAGGATTTACCACAAAAGTTTTAACTCTTGCGAATCATTACATGGTACTTAACTTTAGCAAGATCCCACATAATCGGTATGTTTATTGCTTTTGTACTTGCTAAGTACTGTGGGTAAGTTTCCTCCTGTTTCGTCTTGAGGCACAGTGGCACTAGTTATTTGTATGTTTTAGAGTTAAATTAAAGATTCTTAAATACTTGATGACTTTATCTGAACCAGGTGCTTCATTAATACTGTTGTTGTTGTTATTGGTGGTGGTGGTGGTTGGTGTTTTTGTTGATAGTGGTGATGGGTGATTTTTTTTTTTTTTTTTTTTTTTTTTTTTTGTCGCCGCAGGTATCTGAATATGAACTCAGTAGACTGAATTTCAACGTTGTCCTTTTCTCGAGATCCAGCATCGTCACTTCGGGGAACAGGGTATTAGGGGAAGTTTATAGGAAGGCAATGAACCTGCCCAATTATATCGACGCCACATCATGAAGACTCTCTTATCGAATACCTCTCTTGATAATAGGCTTTGTCAGAAAAATTTTATAATAAAATAAATTTGGTTTGGTGTTATTCTACTATTAACACCAAAGTTAAATGAGTACTTGGAGTCTCCTTAAATGAGTGGGTATACCTTACCCTAATTCACCCATTCTTTATCAATATCAAAGCTAGTTTCTTTCAGTCTGGCAAAATCTCTAAGGATATATGGCTAGGTAGTGTTGGAATGACATTCATCGACGGAAAAGCGCTGTTGGTTAAGTTTGCGAGAGCCTATCCAGTCGTCCAGTGTGCAGCTTGAACGAGCTTAAGGGACTGACTGGACAATGACGTATCTCCTCTCCCTATTAGGATTCAGAGATCTATCTATCTATCTGTCTATATCTATATCGAAATCTATCTATATCTATCTATGTATATTTTATTTAAATACAGTTACTTAAATACAATGAGTCACCTCCCGAAATTTACAAACATGGCCTAACTTAAAAAATCAGAATTATTTTCAAAGAAGAATAAGATCAAACATTCATTTTATGTACATTAATATGTAATACCTTCTCCCATTTTCCACGTCACCACAGCAGGCAGGCGCAGTTAGGTACAGTGGAAACTTCCTTAGTACTTATACACGTTTTTACAATATAATTGTCCATAAAGGTTAAATGCAGTAGCACTTAATTTGTTAAGAATAAGGCTTACTAACCAGTAATTAGAGCAAATCCCTGAGTTAATAACCTGCTTCAAATTGCAATAAACATCTCTGGAATTTTCCTCTGCTTTCAACGGGGACAACTCTTTTAACCCCTAAACCGCGGAGTTGTTTTGGCGCGACTTGCGTGTCCCGCTAGGATATTCACGCTCCAACAGACTTTCTAAAAATATTTGCCAAAAATCAGTTATTAGTCCTAGAATATTATAATTATATATGCTTATGGCACATACCTTCAGCTTTCTCCTGGGATGTTTGTTAAGCCTTCATCGAGTACCGTAGAACTTGTGGAGTCCTCTGAAGTTGGGTAACGAAGTCTCCACTAATATGATTACCACAGCCTGATATTATCACTAGAAACACTGTTCTATGATTTTCAAATAGTTTGTCATCCATATTCCAAAAAAAAACACCGTGAAAGCAATGAAAATTACGTAAGTGCCTCCCACTTGCGCTCGTTCCCCGCTGGTATTCTGTCATTTATTATTCATAAAAACACACACACTTTATATTCCTATTACTATATAACACATATATATATATATATCTGCAGTCTTTATCCATAAGTTTCCTTCAGTAATAGTAGTTTATTGTCACTGTAGGCATTCAATTTCTCTTTCAGTAAAATACGTAGAGAGCCAAGGTTTCACTTTCACTGTCATAACTTCAAGTATTTGGACGGATATTCTTATATTACTAATTATTTACATTTCTGTTTACATTTTCTATTGTATTTTCAATATTTACACTTCTATTTTACTTACACTATGTTATGCACTGTCACTTGCAGTAACGTATAAAACTATATTACACTGTTCCATCATATTTACATCCATTGCTTTCACTTGCTATTTACACATTATTTACACATTATTTACATTTTCCACTTGCATTTTTAGAACTGCTTCAGGCTGTGGTAATAAAAAAAGCAGGTAACGCAGAGGGTAACCTGGCAATCAGCGCACTACCAAGAGGTGCGTTTGTGCTCAGGTGTGCGTCGGGTGGTATGTGCACACACCTGGCACCTGCAGATCAAAGCCTTCGTCTTGGTTGTGGCAGGCATTTGCACCAGTGTGTGCCGATCCATGTACGCCCTCTGCTCAAGTCTGTTGGGAAGTCTTACAGCATGGCACCTTGGAATTGCTGCTGTCACCCTATCATATCTCTCAAGCAGCTGCTGAACACAAGTCCTGGCGAACAACCTCAGGGAGAAGGACTTGGGTGGCTTTACCTTCATCTTGTACAGGATGAAGGCGTTCAGCATCGTCATGTCAGTGAGATGCAGAAAAACTTTCCTGTACCACCTAGTATTCTTCCTGAGGCAGTCGATCTATCCAATCATCATGTCGGACTCGTCCACCAGCCGCATGTTGATATTATAGTCTATGACAGCATCAAGTTTCATCACAGGTTCGCCTGTCCTACGGTCGACCTTCCCACTGTCTTTCATTTCCCCCTTGTGTACGGTGGTGAGCATGTGCATGACCCTCTTGTCATGCCACTGTATTGCCAGCATCTTCTCGGACTTGCCTAGGTACACGTCTCCTTGCTGCGAGTTTCCTGCCTCTAGGAATTTGGGGAAGTGGGCATGATTGCTCTTCACAGTGCCACAGGAGCCGATGCCATGCTCTGAAAGATATTTAGCAAGTTTCGGTGCTGTATGTTATTTGTCAGTATACAGCACATGATTCCCACCAAAATACCTTTCAAACAGGACTTTCACTACACAGCCTGAGAAGCCAAGGGGGTGTGTTTTGTCCAGATCGACAGTGCTGGCTGAATAGATGACGAAGTCGAGGATGTACCCCGTCTTACAGTCGCACAGTGCAAAGAAAGTGATTCCAAAGTGATGGCGTTTGCTTGGAATGTACTGTACAAACCTAAGACATCCTCTGAACAAAACCAAGGATTCGTCTATTACAACCTTCTGAAAGGGGTGGAAGAATGACATAAACTTATCCTTCATTCTGTTCAGAATCTCCCGGATCTTCCAGAGTGGGTCAGTTTGGGAAGGTACATCGTTGTTGGCGAAGTGCAGGTTTCCCATGATGTTCCGGAAGCCATTTCTGGCCATGTACTTATTGAAGGTGGGTGAGGGTAGTAAGGGGTCCATGGACCAGTATTCTTCCAACTCATGCTTCTTTGAGTGTGGCATGAGAAGCATGAGGGAGAAGAACACGTACAGCTCCTGCACTCCCAACATGGTCCACTGTTGCATCTTTGCTGTGCCTGCACCACTTGCAGCACTTTGTGATTCGTATTCTGTTTGTCTCATAACATACGTGCTGCATGACTTCGTCATCGAGGAAGGCCAAAAGGAAGTCCACACACTCAGCATCCTCGTCAAGAGTGAAAGCAGGCTGTATCCCTGATGAACTCTCTTCGAAATGAAGATGTTCAGGGAAGAAATCGGAACCTTCCATCCACACGAAAGCGTCCAGGATTCCCTGTCATGGCAGTGTAGGGTGGGTGAGGGTGGAGGGTGCCTGTGAGGCAAACTGGGCTGTTTCAAGGTCACTCTCACTGACCCTAGGTTGCTGTGTAGCACTAGCAGCCCTTACTCTAGTTGCTACCCTACACTTACCAGTCAGGGATTTACCTCGTCCCCTACGGCCTGCCTTCACCGTAGGTGCTGGTGGAGACTCTGACGATGAAGATTCAGGAGAAAATTCCGCTGAAGACGAGGAAGAAATTAGTGAAGTGGGGCTGGGGGAGCGGGACGTGATTCACCTTGGGACTCGTGGCAGGCTGGATCACGCGGGGTCATTGTTCCGGGGCTAACCCACTGCCTTTTCACCCCCTTCCCAAATTCCTTCCCTTGCTGCACTAAGGGCTCCTTTCCCTTGGAGCTAAGGATAACCTGGGACATTGAAGCACTCGTACTAGGAGTTTCTGTAATGATTTCCTCCCCAGGCTCATCACCCAATTCACCTGAAGGATCAAAGTCACTATCCATCATTATCATAGATAATTCTGCCAGTTCACGTTCCACTGCTGAGTCACTAAGTCCTTTACTGCTTCCTACATGAGTTTTTCTAGGGGTAGAGGTCACAGGGCCCTTTGCAATGGGTGCAGAAGCGACAGAAATGGCGGGGCGTGAGTGCGACATGGTTTCACCTCAGAGGACAACAAGGAACTGATTCCCGTGGCGTATATGGGCAGGCAAGGGTTGACAATGTCAATAGAGTGACAGCTGCTAATTTACATGCTATGAAATGATTGGTAGGAAATCTCGACAATACATTAAAAAATAGGTAGTTCCAGGTGAACGTAAATATCACTTAGGCTTCTCCCTTCCTTTCATATATATATTTTTATTACGAAAATAGATTATACGAGATTTCAAGGGGAAATTACTGGGGGAAATTTGCAAACGAGTGCGTGTGAGGTGTTGTCAGGTGATAATTAGCCAATTCCAGGTGTATGGCACTATCACTTACCTAATTTCTTTTTTGTATATATTATTTTGTATAAGAATAGGGCATAGAGCTTATTTCAATGGATGAAATCAGTGGAGAATTCTGAGGAAGATTTGCTTAGTACAGTGTGGCCGGGCAGGCGAGAGGAGAGGGTAATGGAGGGGAGGTAGGGAGGGGAGTTAAGAACGGGGAAAAATGGCTAAATTGTCAACAATGGATGGGAGTACAGATGAGATTAGGAGTGCTGACTAGTATTGGACATTGGCAGTACTGCTAGATGATACAAGCCACCACTTGTAAGCCCGGGAGAATTCAAAATAACACAGAATCACAAAAGTGACGCCCTGCGGTATGATCCATTGTGACCGAGCGTCACGAAAGTGACGCCCCTCGGTTAAGGGGTTAATCTTGCACATTTTCCTGCTAAACACAAGATTCCTCACTCCGGGGGAAAATAGTGTCCACACTTTTGGGGCTGGGTGAAGAATGATACACTGTATCATTTAATGTGATCTCTAGCCAGTGGATCTCTCCACAAGTCTCGAGAACCCTGTGCAGCGGTACTTGTAGGTCGCGCATCTTGACCCAGTTATTCTCCATCAATCACAGTCTAAAGGATAGCTGTTAACTCGAGGGGCACCAAGTTATCAGTGTTGATATGTCCCCTACATTTAATTTTTACAAGTCTCATCACCCCCCTCCAAATCCAGGGGAGTGGAGATGACTTTAGCTAATGGCCACTGGGAATCTGGTTGATCTGTTTTTGCTAAGACCACATCTCCTGTGTTGATGATTATCTTTTGAGCCTTTTAGGCTTAAAAGATAATCCTAGCCCCAGTGTCTATTCCAGATGTCCAATACTTTTTTCACACGTTGATATCCCCCCACACAGATGTTGTCCTAGTTCATTTTTCTCTATGATGGGATCATCTACTTCTTCCTGGATATCAATACAAGGCACCAGATGGAGATTTCAGCCATACAACATATGAGCTGGTGTCAAGGCTTCAACAGATACATTAGTATCATCCAGACAGGTCAATGGTCTATCATTAATTCTAGCCTCAGTTTCAATTATTACTGCTCTCAGCTCTTCTCTAGTGATCTTAGTTCTGGGTAAGGTTTTCTTAACGCAGTTCTTCACAGTTCCAATCATATGTTCAGAAAATCCATTCTGCCATGGTGCTCAAGGAGCTGTGAACTACCAGGTACAATTTCAGATTCTCAGGTTCGACTTAACCTTTGGGTCATTCACTATGCTTGAAATTAGAGGTGATGCTCTAACAAAATTAGTTCTATCGCTGCTTATTTTTTTTACCAAGACGAGACTGCCTACCTGCAAAGCTTCTGAATATTTTCAGGAATGTAACAGGGAGGCGGTGGCTCAATCGGTAGAGAGTTGGCCTGCAGTCCTGACGGACCCGGGTTCAAATCCCGCTGAGGCAGGGAACAGTTTAAGGATTTGAATTTTAGAAAAGTCAGACTTTACTGATCTACCAGAAGGCCCGCCGACATGTCGTAAAAATACCCCCGCTAATACCAATACACCAGTCCTGTATGAGACAGCCCTAGCATGTATTCAGTATGGACGGTGGGTGTCAGCGCCGAAGTGGTGACATGTAGAGGTGTGCGGTACATAGGAGGACTACAAGGCCTTGAAAGCAGGCTGTGCAGCCTACGCCCAGAGTCGGTCACATAAAAAAAAAAAAAAAATCTTCTGCCATTTCTAGATGGACTGCCCTATTGTAGGAGCAAGTAGACAAACATATAAACACCTTATTGGGAGTTCCCTCATCTGTAACAGTTACAGCCTCTGTGTAATCAACTCCTCTTACTTTGAAGGGCCGTCTTACATTTACCCTATCCTTTGGCAAAGCAGGTGGTCCTGGATAGTCATATGGTCTTTTTTTTTTTTTTTTTGGCTAGGAAGAAGGAACCAAAGGCCATGAGCCCGTAATAACTGTTCTTTCCAAAAGAAAAACAAAATACAAGAGAGAGCCAAATTCTAGATCCGATTATTTCGAGATTTCAGGACACACTGCGTTTGAAACACTGGAGATCATAGCTAGCAGGAAACACAGACAGGGAGACACTTCCAGAGTTGACCTGTTGCATAAATGAAGGACTGGGAGTAACGATTGACTCTTGCATTTGAGATTTGGACAGAAAAGGGATGAGAGTTTGCTGCTAGACGGGTGCTACGTGCCCATTGTAGAGGTGGAGGAATGCAAGGAGACAGTTCATAGAAGCAGTGACCATTGAAGTAGCGATAGAAAAGAGATAAAGATGCAACAGTGTGGTGAAGCGACAGAGGTTGAAGGGAGCCAGTAAGAGGAGGAGAGTTAATGAGATGAAAAGCCTTTGACTCCACCCTATTGAGAAGAGCTGCATGTGGGGAGCCTCCCCACACATGAGAGTTATACTCCACACAGGGGCGGATAATACCCGTGTATAGAGTCAACAATTGTGCAGGTGTAAAGAAGGAACAGAGTCCGCTTAGAACACCTAATCTCTTGGAAGCAGATTTTACAAGAGATGCAGTATGTTCTTTCCAAGATAAGTCCCGAGTGAATGAAACCCCAAGCATGTTCAAGGATGATGCAGGATTAAACACAATATTATTAAACATTAGTGGTTACACCTGTGGAAGATTTTGTCGAGTTTATAAGTGAAAGAACTGAGTTTTAATGCATTAAAAAAAAAAAAAAGATTATTTTTACCCCAGTCATACGAGCCAAGTCAGAGATTGGGTGTGCCATAGCCTCATCCCTTGTTTACTGAAGTAACTACTGATATGGACGTTGCGGGAACCAAATGGAAAGATGAAGGGTGGAGTCATCAGAGTACGAGTGGATAGGGTTAGATGTACAGCTTAGAAGTTCATTGATGAATAAAAGAAAGAGAGTTGGTGATAGGACAGAGATCTGATGAACACCATTGTTGAAAGATCTAGGAGAAGAACGATGGCCGTCTACATCAGCGGCTGTAGAACGACCATAAAGGACGCTATAGATGAAGGTACAGATAGAAAGATAAAAACCGTAAGAGGGCAGTTTCGAAATTAAAGATTTATGTCAGACTCGATCGAAAACCTTTGAGATGTCAAGTGCAATGGCAAAGCTTTCGCCAAAGTCCCGAAAGGAGGATGACCAGAAGTCTGAAAGGTAGGTGAGAAGATCGCCAGTGGAGCATCCCTGACGGAACCCATACTGATGATCAGAAAGAAGGTTGTGATAGTGATGATGCTTTAAAATTTTCCTATTAAGAATTGACTCAAAAACTTTTGAGATACAGGATGTTAAAGGAATTGGATGATTGTTAGGGGGTTGGGAATGGTCACCCTTCTTTGGGACTGGCTGAATGAGAGCAAACTTCCAGCAAGAAGGAAAGGTACAAGTTGACAGACAAAGGCGAAAGAGTTTACCTAGGCAGGGTGTCAGCACAGAAGCACAATTCTTGAGAACAACAGGAGGGACTCCATCAGGCCCATATGCCTTGTTAGTATTGAGGCCTGTGATTGCAGAAAATACATCAACTGAAGAAATTTTAATGTCAGCCATGAGGAAGCCAAAGAGGGGAAGTGATGGAGGAACAACACCGGAATTGTCTAAGGTGGAATTGGAGAGAATGTCTGAGCAAAGAGATCTGCTTTATCAGTAGAAGAAATAGCTACAGATCTATCAGAGTAGAAAAGAGGAGGGAAGGATGTTGAGATAGAGTTGTTAGAAGGGTTTTTGGAAAGGTGCAAGATGGAGTGGAAAGAATTCGAGTTGGAGAGGTGAGGGCATTTATTACCGATGATATTATATTTAGCAGGGTGAAGAACAGACTTAGCACCATTCCGAGCAGAAACGTAAAAAGATGTGATTCAGGGGTGGGTTGGCTCCGGTACCTTTTATAGGACCTCTCCTTGCCGCAGACAGCATTAGAACAAGCATGATTAAACCAAGGCTTTCTTGCATTTGTCAAAGGATATGAGAAAGAAATGTATGCTTCTATTCCCGAGAGAACAACCTCCGTAATGAGCAAGGCACACTCAGATGGGTCCCGGCCATGGAAGCAATAATCATTCCAGGGAAAATCAAAGAAGTACTGCCTGAGGACCTGCGAATCCGCAGCTTCAAAGTGCCACAGACGACGTTTCTTTGGACGGTGCACAGGCCGTACAGGAGCAATAGGGCAGGTTAAGGTAATAAGGTTGTGATCGGAGGAGCCCAACGGAGAGAAAAGATTAACAGTGTAAGCAGAAGTTTTAGTAGTAAGGAAGAGGTCAAGTATGTTGGAGTTCTCTCCAAGGTGGTCAGGGATGCGGGTAGAGTGCTGTACAAGCTGCTCTAGGTCATTAAGGATAGAAAAGATGTAGGCTTGTTCACCAGGTGGATCAGTGAAAGGAGAGGAGAGCCAAAGGTGGTGGTGAAAATTGAAATCTCCTAGAATGGAGATTTCAGAATAAGGAGAAATGGATAGAATGTGTTCCATCGTAGAATTAAGACAGTCGAAGAATTTTTGATAGTCAGTAGAATTAGGGGATAAGTAAACAGTACAGATATATTTAGTCAGAGAATGACAGGAAAGTCGAAGCCAGAGTATAGAGAATTCAAAAGAATCGAGTTCAGGAACACAAGAGCATATATATACACACCTCCTATATATAATGCAACTCTTGATATACTTATTTACAACATGTCTATCCCTAGGAATCAGATACCTTTCTTGGACTCGGGCCAAAGTCTGTGGCACACCTCCATGAAGAGTTAACTCATGGATTTCCTTAATAAGTAATTGTACAAAATAATCATCCTTGGGTAACAATATAGGATGTCTGGTTTGGAGAGGCAAATCAGCCTTTACTATTCTGCCACGACATCTGATTAGACTCTTTCTGTCTAAGAACAATCGTAAATCTCTTATCGGCTTATTATTGCTGCTAGTGCCTTGGCATAAAAGGTCAAAATATCTCTCCATGATATTTCTTTTTGCGATCAAACTCCTCAAACCCCACCTTCTTATTTTATAATTTTACAACTAAAATTTAGTAATGTTAAGGAGTTGTATTATTGTTCAAAATCTGATGTCTGTCACATCTGGCTCAGGTACTACAGGATCCAGGTTTACAACACTAACCTCAGCAGTATTACACTGTTTCTGCTCAGGCCATTTTTAGTAAGTAACCATATTGGACCCTTAAACCACAAGTCATCGTTGATCAATCTCATTCCTGTCTAGCCTCTCGGGAGAAGATCAGCTGGGTTTTGATTGAAGGATACATGCATAAGTTTGAATATGGAAGATGGTTCTTTTATATTCTTCACTCTATTGTGGATGAACGAAATATTACTGTTCTCTTTACCCATTCAGTCAAGACAAATCTCACTGTCGCTCCATATATAAGTATCCTCAAAGTTGTGTCATGAGTAATGGATTGATATCTGGCCAATTTAGTTCCTATTTCTATGGAAGCCAAATCCATTTGAGGATGGGTTCTTCCTATCCTCTTATTAACGATTTTTCGTTGATAATAGACCTAGCATAACCAAATATTTACTTATGATATGGGATGTAAAATTACTTCTGAGTGCTTGTATTTTGTAATTGGTCAAATAGAAATAGAATTAGAGGCAATAATCATATTATCATGACATTTTTTACCCATATTTGAATCTTTACTTTTCCAAAACTATAGGGATAATAATAATCACTTAGGTCTCGTTTGAAAGGGCATAAAATGTAGATTATTGTAATAGGTCAGATTTTTTTTTTTTTTAACTCCTCAGGTTTTGAAGTTATGGCTCACTATATATCCTTGCCCTGTGCGACCCCATTTTGATTTATTTTTATTTAGAAGTCCATAACATTGAAGTTATAAAAGTTGGGAGTATTATTACCTATTACAATAATCTACATTTCATGCCCTTTCAAACAAGACCTAAATGATTATTATAAGCCCAATAGTTTTGGAGGAGTAGAGATCCAATGTTTAAAAAGTTACGTTTTGAGAAAAACGCATTCAAAGTTGCGGAAGAGTTTTTTTTTTTGCATTATTTTTAGTCTGATGGTTGTAATTTGGGCACCTGGTCCCCTCTTACTGGTAAAGCCCCAAAATTCAATATGTCTTACGAAATACTGAACTCAGAATTTTGCCAGTAAGATATTCGAAGGGTATCATAGGTCGCCACTCCCACTCGTTGTTGTGATGTTTTATGTTGGTTGCCACTCCCACGTTGTTGTGATTTTTATCTGCAATAAAACACTCCCTCTGGTCTCTTTCAGTAGGTTGAAAGGTATTCTTGAACAGTTCCCTTCGTATAGCCAAAGTAGATGTGGAGAGCACCTCTGAGGGAGGTAGACTGTGAAGGTGAAGGTGGTGGCGAGGTAGACAGGGAGGTAGACTGATCTGATAAGCTTGATTATGATGCTGAACTTTGTAGTGGGGTTGTACTCTGTGAGGTAGACTGTAAGGTAGACTGTGAGGGTGAAGGTTGTGGTGAGGTACAATGTGAGGTTGACTGTCGTGATGAGGTAGGTGAGGCAGGTGACGTGCAGGGGAGATGGATGCGGTCAGAGACTTGGATTGTTTATAATATTCTCTCTCCTTCGAACCTCTGCTTTTTTCTTTATCCATGCCTTTCTTCTGGCATCTTGAATGCAAGAAATAAAGTGCCTGGGATGGAGGATAAGAGAGAGATGCCGTGAGGAGCGCACCGCGTGCCTCCCCCTTCTATTCTTGACAGGCTCTGAGTCTGAGGGATGGCCTTGCCAGTCCTCCCTTCCACCAACACATAAGGAGCCATTGTGCCAGTGAGTGCTTTCTTACTTCTCCTTTAGTTATATATTCTAAGGAAAAACACAGTTTTATACAATTCTTTCATTATGCAGACGATGACAGGCATCATCCTCGCTACCCATGACACGCTGGGACCAGTTGGCGTATGCGGTAACATGTAACAAAGATCGATTTTCACCAACTTAGAGGTGTTGAATGGGAATATTAAGCCTCGGGTGATATTCTAGGGTACTTTAGGCACGCTTCTACAAACAGAGTGAGAAATTTGAAGATGGTCGGATTTTCGACCCAAATAAGAGGATAGTCCCCTTAATTGGTGCAACTCTGGCTTTGGACATAAGAATTTTACTATAATCTCCTGTTACACAAGAAGCTACTGCCCCATATGCCTTTTGAGATGCATGCAAAATATAAGCAAATGTGAGTGCTGGTTACTGTTTATCCCCCTGGGGGTAGGGGGGTTTCAAGAATACTCCCCCAGTATCCCTGCTTGTCATACGAGGCGACTAAAAGGGTTGGTGGTGGGTTAGTGCCCCACCCCGTAAAAAGAACTAAAAAAAGAGAAACAAAGCGCCTCGGACCCGGACGGACCATACGTTGATGACTAAGGAACGGACGAAGGACATTCTTAGGGTGGGAACGTGGAATGTGAGAGGAGTGAATGATGAAGTGAAAGAGAGAGAGATTGTTCAGGTGCTTGAGGATGCAAAAGTGGATATATGTGGATTGACTGAAACTAAATGGAAAGGTGAAAGGGTGAGAGAATGGGAATATGGTTTAGGTATATGTGCGGGAGTCAATGAAAATGAGAGGGCAAGAGAGGGGGTATGTCTGATGATAAGCAAGAAGTGGAAGGAGAATATAAGAGAGTATGGAACAGTGGGTGCAAGGATTGTATGGGTGAGGATGAAAGTAGGTATATAAGCATGGGCGATTGTATGTGTGTATGCCCCGACAGAGGATCGAGTGGCAAGAGTGAAAGATGAGTTTTGGGCGAGTGTAGATGCGTGTATGGACAAGTTTGAGAGGAGCGAGAGAGTGCTGTTGATTGGAGACATGAATGGCAAAGTTGGGAATGTACGAGTGGATGGAGTGGTTGGTCAGTGGGGTGTGCCAGCTGACGAAGATGGGAATGGAAGTGCTTTGGTGGACATCTGTGCTTGTAAGGGGTTGGCAATAGCCAACACCTACTTTCGGCATAAGATGATCCACCGGTATACATGGAGAGTAATGAGGAGGATGGATGGTGAACTTGTTGAACGAAAGGCAATGATAGATTACGTGTGTGTGGATGAGCGAATGAGAAGACAAGTGTTGGATGCAAGAGTGTGGAGAGGGTGGGGGAATGGAGTCTCGGACCATCACTTAGTGATGGCCAAGGTAGAGCTGCAAAGAAAGTGGTTGAGGAGACGAAGGGGAAGACAGGAGGAAGCAACTCCTGTGAGAAGAGTAGAGAAATTGCAAGATAGTGAGAAAATGACAGAGTATAAGAGCATAGTGGAAGAAAGACTGGGAAGGTATGAGCTAGAGCAGATGGAAGGGGTGGAAGACGTATGTAAGATATTCACGGAAGAGATAGGTGCAGCGTGTGAGGCGGTTTGTGGAGTGAGGAGGAGATGCAAGGGTGTGCAAGGGACAGCATGGTGGAATGATGAGGTGAAACGAGCTGTGGAACAAAAGAAGAAGGCATATAGTGAATGGTTAGCGAGTAGAGGTAGAGGAGAAGATGAGAGAGAGAAGAGAGAGGTATATGTGAGCAGGAGAAGGGAGGTTAAGAGACTGGTGAAGGAGAGTAAAAAGAAAGTGGATGAGGAGTTTGGGAGGAATCTGAGTGTGAAATGGAGGGAGAGAAAGAAATTGTTTTGGAAGGAGGTAAAGAAAGTAAGGCAGTGTGAAAGGGGAAATAGTAGGGGAGTGAAAGATAGGAATAATAGATTGTTGGTGGAGAAGAGAGAGAAACTGAGGAGATGGAAGGAGCACTTTGAGGATTTGTTGAATGTGGAGAGTGAGAGCAGTGCGAGTATAAGTGGTTGGGGAATGGCTGGGAGAAGAAGAGATGAGAGGAGGGAGGAAGAGATCAGTAGGGCGGAAGTAGTGGACGCGATGAAGAATATTAAGTTGGGAAAGGCCCCAGGAATTGATGGAGTGTGTGGTGAAATGCTTAGGTATGGGGGTGAGATTGTTGGGGAGTGGATATGGAAGTTGTGTAGATTGGCCTGGGAAGAGGGAAGGGTTCCAGAGGACTGGAAATCAAGTATAATTGTTCCTTTATACAAAGGAAAAGGAGAGAGAGAAGTATGTGGTAACCATAGGGGTATTTGCCTACTTAGTGTGACTGGTAAAATATATGGTAGAATACTCATTGATAGGGTTAGGCATATGACAGAGGAGCTAGTTGGAGAAGAACAAGGGGGATTTAGGTAGGGAAAAGGGTGTGTAGATCAGATATTTGTTCTAAGATGTTTAGTGGAGAAGTATCTAGAGAAGGGAAGGAAAGTGTATGCTGCCTTCATGGACTTGGAGAAAGCTTATGACTGAATAGATAGGCAAGGTATGTGGAAGGTATTAAGAATATATGGAGTGGAGGGGAAATTGTTGAGTGCTGTGAAGAGTATGTACGAGGGAGCTAGGGTTATGGTGCGAGTGGATGGTGAGCTGAGTGAGTTCTTTGATCTTAATATGGGACTGAAACAGGGTTGTGTGATGTCTCCATGGCTGTTTAATATATACATGGATGGGGTTGTAAAGGAGGTGCAGGGTAGGGCAGTGGATGTGGGGGTGGCTCTAATGAATGAGGGTGAGATTTGGAAGCTTCCGGTGTTGCTGTTTGCTGATGATACAGTACTTTTTAGTGAAGATGAATGGGAGTTGCAAGGTTTGGTGAATGAATTTGAGACAGTGTGTAGGAGGAGGAATCTGAAAGTTAATGTAAACAAAAGTAAGGTTATGGTGTTTGAGAGGAATTAAGTCACAGAGTGTGCAGTGAGGTTGGATGGTGAGGATATGGAGAATGTGAGTGCATTCAAGTACTTGGGTAGTGTGATGAGTAAGGATGGAACTTTGGGGGATGAAGTGCATGAAAGGGTACAGCAGGGAAGGAAGGTCGTTGGTACACTGAAAGCAGTGATGAGAAATAGGGAGGTGAGTATGGAAATTAAGAAGTCACTGCATGATAGTATTGTGATCCCTACCCTGACGTATGGAAGCGAGGCATGGACCTTGCAAGAAGGGAACAAGTCAAGAGTGAGAGCAGTGGAAATGAGTTACTTGAGAGGAGCATGTGGAGTGACGTGGAGGGACAGGTTGACGAATGAAGAAGTGAAGGAACGCTGTGGGGTGGATGTGGATGTGGTTGAGAAGATTAGGAGAAATACACTGAGGTGGTTTGGACATGTGAAGGGAATGGAGAATGAAAGACTGACTAAAAGGGTGTATGTAGGTGAGGTGGAGGGAGAGAGAGGGAGAGGTAGACCGAGGATGAGATGGAGGGATGGAGTTGAGAAGTATATGAGGGAGGGGGGGTGAGTTTGGGGGAGGGTAGTCAAATGGTAGGTGACAGAGCGACTTGGAGGCGTTTCGTCTGCGGCCACCCTTTGCGGGATTAGGGCGTCGGGCTATAGATAGATAGATAGATTTTTCAGATTCCTTTCTGCTCTGTTCCCATTGTTCAACATACCTCTCACCTAATTCAGTGTCCCAGACCAACTTTTCTCACCAAGCCTCTTGCACTCAACATTGCCCCTAATAACTATGGGGCTGAACAATCCTAATGGGTCAAATAACATGGAGACCTGACTAAACATGGACCCCTTGGTGAACATTACATCAGAAAAATTAATTGTTTTTAAACTTATTTCATCAGCCCTTGTATCACAGATAAGACCCGACACATTTTGAGTTTTGGGAATGTCAGAATTAGGACAGTCCTCTTGTATTCTATTCCTTAAAACTGGTAAATCTGTGTTCCAGCTCTGTAATGGCAAATTTACCTTCTCACTTTCGGAATTGGCTACGTCATAAGCCTTCAATGCTTCCCTCTGTGTATCAGCAACACCTTGTAATTTATCCATATAGAAGGCCTGCCCTATTTCTGAGCATATGGCATTCTCAAAATGATATTTCCAAGTGCTGCATAGTAGGAAAAGACTAGGACAAGAGCCAAAGAGCACCGATCGGAAACAGTAGGTTTTCAAAGGACCATCCTCATTTTGAGGGTCTTGAGGCCAGAGGAAGTTTGTAAATTTCCTATCCTCTTCTTACAATCCTATTCTGAGAAAAGCCTTACCAATGTCTGCTGTATAAGCATAAGGTTTCTCTCTAAATCTTAGTAACACATTCTTCAACCAATCTGTTAGTGTAGGTCTACAGTATAGGCAGTTGTTCAAGCTAGCTAATCCTTTGGATGCGTTACTACTACAATAATGGGAAGCAGTAGCTCAGTCGGTAGAGAGGTGACCTGCAGTCCTATATATTTTTTTTTTTGTGTGTGTGTCCGACTCTGGGCATAGGCTTAACAGCCTGCTATCAAGGCCCAGCAGTCCTCCTACATACCATACACCTCCACATGTCACCAGTTCGGCGCTAACACCCACCACCCATACTGAATATATGCTAGGGCTGTCTCATACAGGGCTGGTGTATTGGCATTAGCAGGGGTATTTTTAAGACATGTCGGTGGGGCTTCTGTTTTTTTTTTTTTTTATGCGAGGAAGAAGGAACCAAAGGCCACGAGCCCACATTAAAAGTTCCCTCCAAGAGAAAAACAAAATACAAGAGAGAGCCAAAATCAAGATCCATTCATTTCGAGATGCCTGGACACACAGAGTTTGAAAGACTGGAGATCATAGGCAGCAAGAAATACAGACAGAAGGAGACAGTTCCAAAGCTGACCTGTTGTATAATTGAAGGACTGGGAGTAACGGTTCACTCTTGCATTAGAGAGTTGGACAGAAAAGGGATGAGAGTTTGCTGCTAGACGGGTGCTACACACCCGTCGTAGAGGTGGAGGAATGCATGCAGACAGTTCAGAGGAGCAGTGACCATTAAAGAAGCGATAGAAAGAGAAAAAGATGCAACACTGCGGTGAAGAGACAGAGGTTGAAGGGAGTCAGTAAGAGGTGGAGAGTTAATGAGACGAAAAGCCTTTGACTCCACCCTATTGAGAAGAGCTGCATGTGGGGAGCCTCCCCACACATGAGAGTTGTACTCCACACAGGGGCGGATGAAACCCCTGTATAGAGTCAACAACTGTGCAGGGGTAAAGAAAGAACGGAGTCAGCTTAGCACACCCAATCTCTTGGAAGCAGATTTTACATGAGATGTAATACGATCTTTCCAAGATAAGTCCCGAGTAAATGAAACCCCAAGCATGTTCAAGGATGATGCAGGATTAAGCTGAATATTAATAAACATTAGTGGGTATACCTGTGGAAGATTTTGATGGGTTGATAGATGTAAGAACTGAGTCTTAGATGCATTAAAAACAACAAGATTATTTTTACCCTAGTCAGAGATAGGAGCCAAGTCAGACATTAGGTGTGCCATAGCCTCATCCCTTGTTTGTTGAAGTAACTGCTGAGATGGGCGTTGCGGGAACCGAATGGAAAGGTGAAGGGTGGAGTCATCAATGTATGAGTGGATAGGGTTAGATGTACAGCTTAGAAGGTCATTGATGAATAAAAGGAAGAGAGTTGGTGATAGGACAGAGCCCTGAGGAACACCGCTGTTGACAGATCTAGGAGAAGAACGATGGCCGTCTACAACAGCAGCTATAGAACGACCAGAAAGGAAGCTGGCGATGAAGGCACAGATAGAAGGATAGAAACTGTAAGAGGGCAGTTTAGAAATTAAAGATTTATGCCAGACTCGATCGAAAGCCTTTGAGATGTCAAGTGCAATGGCAAAGCTTTCGCCAAAGTCCCGAAAGGAGGATGACCAGGAGTCTGAAAGGTGGGTGAGAAGATCGCCAGTGGAACTTCCCTGACGGAACCCGTACTGACGATCAGAAAGAAGGTTGTGATAGGAAAGATGCCTTAAAATTTTTCTATTGAGAATTGACTCAAAAACTTTTGAAATACAGGACGTTAAAGCAATTGGACGATAGTTGGAGGGTTGGGATTGGTCACCCTTCTTTGGGACTGGCTGAATGAGAGCAAACTTCCAGCAAGAAGGAAAGGTACAAGTTGACAGACAAAGGCGAAAGAGTTTGCCTAGGCAGGGTGTAAGCACAGAAGCACAGTTCTTGAGAACAACAGGAGGGACTCCATCAGGCCCATATGCCTTGTTAGTATTGAGGCCAGTGATGGGAGAAAATACATCAGCTGAAGAAATTTTAATGTCGGCCATGAGGAACTCAGAGGCAGGAAGTGATGGAGGAACAGCACCGGAATCGTGGAAGGTGGAATGGAGGAGAAAGTCTGTGCGAAGAGATCTGCTTTATCAGTAGAAAAAATAGCTACAGAACAATAAAGCCTGATTTAATGAAATCCAAAACCTTAAACTGTTCCCTGCCCCAGCATGAATTTGAACCTTTGTCCGTTAAGACAGCAGGCTACTTCTCTACCGATTGAGCCACCGCCTCCCCCTACCAGGCCAAGGTTCAAATCCCCACTGGGGCAGGGAACAGTTTAAGGATTTGAATTTAATATAAACCAGACTTTATTGATTTACCAGAAGACCCGCCGACATGTCGTAAAAATACCCCCGTTAATACCAATACACGAGTCCTGTAAGAGACATCCCTAGCATGAATTCAATATGGACCGTGGGTGTTAGCGCCGAAGTGGTGACATGTAGAGGTGTATGGAATGTAGGAGGATTACTGGTCCTTGGGAGCAGGCTATGAAGCCTATGGCCAGAGTCGGACACACATAAAAATAAGAATAGAATAGAAAATTAAAAACTATCCTCATGGGAGTTGTTACAGAATCCTTACTTACAGCATAATGTGGTGAATAGTGCCCATTTTTTTTTTATTAACAGGGAGTTCTACCTCTTCTGTGAATTTATTCTTCAATTGATCCTTTATATTAATATGTATTGTTAGATGTTCTGGGTTGTCTCTCAACTTCCTTTGAAGAAAATTTAACTGAGCCTTAGCTGCCTGGTAACTTGTTGGTAACTCCGAATGGTTTAGCTTCCATGGTAATCCAACCCAATGCTGTCCATCTTTAAATTCCACAGACTGATCATACATCTTTAACTATTTTCTTTTCAGGGGCTGGTTCTTCAGGATGTATTCCCAAAGTATCCAAGCTCCATAATTTGTGTACATGTTCAATTTTCTCATCGACTAAGTCATTTATTTGAGCAGGTTCTAATTCTGCATCTATTCTACTTACCATCAATGACTGTGTGGGGGTAACAAAGCCTGAGTCTACCAATTTGGCCTCTTCTCTGCTTGCTTTGGAAAAGGCAATTGACCCATAATAAGGCAGCCTCTAGGACTCTTGAACAACTCCACTTTATTCTTCTTGAAAGTACTATTTAGAATCTTTCACAGTAATCTGACTCAGTAATCATATTTATGGGACCCACAGTATTTGATTTCACAGTCTATTTAGCCAGACTTATCCCTAAGTTCTGTAGATGATCAGAGATTTCCTTCAGTCCTTTGATAAATATACTTGTTTCCATTTTATCCAGTACAGCTGATGTTATACTGCATTTATAACTGCCAAATTGTATTAAAGGTCTAATTAAATCAAAGGATTATGCTTCCTTAGTAGTTAAAAACCCTATAGCGACTAGATTTATTTCGCCTATGGTAACTTTATTTTCTCTACAGTACCAGCAGATATGAAGGTTTTCTGTGCACCTGTATAAAAAAAAAGTACATGCTGATGTGCTTTTATTTTCTATCATTACCTTCACATCTCTAAATGGAACCGCAGCCTGCACTGTTACTGGAGAGTTTGCTCTTCCAGGTCACACTGACACTTGCAGGTTTAGGAACCTCATACTTAACCATCCTTGGGCACTAAGCACTATGATGATTACCCGTTGTGCACTTGAAACAAAGATATAATTTACTTTCACAGTCTGTGGATGTGTCCTGAATTCATACAAATCATACGACACCCCAGTTCATTCAGCCTCACTATCCTAGAGGCATAATCACGATAACTCTGACAAAATACACTGGTATGTTGTTCCTACAAAACACTCAACCTTTCCTGTCCTTTACTATGGAAGTTTTTGCCTCCTTTTTATCATCTGCTTGTCCATTCCTTGTCCTAGATAATTCCTCCTCGATTTTAAGGAGCTAATAGAGGTGCAAACCTCTTCTTTATTTACAGGGTTAATTGACCCTGACAGGTTTCACAGCCAGTTGGTTAGTGGTTCTTTTCTTTAAGTCAACCTTCTGTTTACTTTCAGCAGGCTTCACTGTTCCTTGCAAATGTTTGCAGAGTTGCATTAAGCCCTCCTCAATCTCCTCACAGGAGAAATGATCCTTTTGGTAACTACCACACAACGCATCGTCGGTTCTTGGCAGATAATTTTAGGATACAATTCTAGAAAGCACCCAGTCTGCTGCTTTTACATCTTTGTAAGTACCTAAAGCTTTTAAATTACAACTCACTCCAATCCAAAAGTTTTGCAAAGGAATCAAAATCATGTTCCCCGCTGGGGGGGGGGGGGTCACCTTAACGTGGTAGTGGGGCTTGAAGCAAGGCTAGCAGTGCCACCTACTCTGGAGGCATGCCTGCTTTTGTAGGGTTTGGCATCTGTTGGCCTTGTGGACCAAGCACCCCTTGCATCGCTGGTGGAGGAGGCCTGCTGGTGATGTTAGTCCCTGCCCATTTGCCATCTAGGGCAGGGCTGTTACCTCCCCACGTGTTTGCCGTGCATGGCATCCCATAATGCTGGGAGATGGGAGTCCTGGGGAATGAGCAATGCTGCACTATGCGCCCTGCAGCTAGCAATACACATCTTTGGTCCCTTATTCTGGCTAGACAGGTGGCCTGGTTGGCCCCGACCAGGTCAGTTGGCTGGTCATGCGTTGGCTAGGGTCAAGTGGGCACTGGGGGTCCTGGTGGCTCTTATCGTCCATGAGTCATCCTTGCCCAGGTCCCCTGGTGGTTACCCACATATACTCTCCTGCTACCTCAGGGGTCACCAGTGCTGTTGTCCCTGGCATACGACCTCCCCATGTCCATGGCTTGGTGGGTGGTGGGGTGGGAGAATGAAGTTTTTTTTTTTTAATATTATGGCTGCAACTCTCCGCCAATTTTGGTACTCACGTGGCTTGAGAGCGGCCGGGCCCCATGAATCCCTAACAATCGGCCACATCTCTGCTTCTGCCAACCCTGTACCACATAAAATCAACAAGGGTAAGGAGTGCTTTCGAGAAGGAGCAGCACACAGCCCTCCAGGAAAGCTCTCTCACCCTTCACTGAAACGATGCCTGACTTCTTTGTGCCTGAACAGATACCTGAAATTCCCTAATGCACACTGAAGTTGACTGATGGGTCGTCCTTCAGGGACAGAATGCATTTGGGTTCATTGTAATCTGGTCAAGGCTTGTGGGCCATCCCCAAAGGTTGTTCAACAGGCAGATGGGTCACTCCTTATAGAGGCCAAGGATGCTGACCAAAGTGCTTGCATCCATGCCATTTAATGCTTAGCCTCCTGTGGTGTCACAGTCACCACTCATTCCACCCTGAACCAGACTCGGGGTGTTGTCTTCTCTAAGGAGTTCCTTAGGTACTCAGAGGAGGATGGGCTGAAAGACCAGGTAGTAACGAAGGTGGAAAGTACAGAGAAAAAGGTAAATGGGATACTGACCAGCACACCACCACTGATTGTCACCTTTGATCGGTTGACATTGCGTGATGTCTTAGAGGCAGCTTACTGCTACCATCTGATTAAGGCATATGTGCCAAGACCTAGGCAGTGCTTCCATTGCCAGAGATATGGGCATGTCAGTAGGTCTTGTCATAGGAACAATCAAGGTCTCCCACAGGTGTGTGTTAATTGTGGCGGTAATTCACATGGTGAGATGGACTGTCCGAATCCCCCTTCGTGTATCAACTGCTGTATCACTCAACTTCATCAACACAGTGTGATCATTATAAGTATGAGAATGAAGTCATGTCATTTCAAACCCATGAGAAGATTTCTTTTGCAGAGGCAAAGGAAAGGGTCAGAGGAATGTTTATCTACCATAAGGGTCACCTTTAGCTTCAGCTCTCTCACGTCAAAAAGAGGTCCAACAGTACAACGAGACTACACTTCATGCTGCCCCACCTGCTTCTCAGAGTAATCAGTCATCACAGATGTCCTAGTTGGGGGATGCTACTGTGATGGCAACACATGGAAGAGGCCCCATTCCAGTACCCACTCCTTCAACCCGTGATATGCAGAATGCTGTCCCCATGGTTAGTACTATTTGCGAGAATGATGTTTGCCCAACTGCTATTCTGACTGTTTCTGCCCCCAGTTTGGTGGCTGATGGCTTGCACACTTCTGTGGTGGTGGCGGACGTCCACATTGACCGGACTCCTTCTCTCGTTTTACCCAGTATGCCCGAGACTCCATCTGTACCTGATAACATCACCATTGTTCATCAGAGTCCTCTGAACATGAGGACCGGCCACCTAAGGTCTCTGTTGTTGACCCTTCTACTGCCTCTCCTGTTCCCTCTGCCTGGCAGGTTGAGGGATCTAACCAGGTGACATCTGAAGCTGATGGTTCACCTCTGGTCCCGCCCCCACTTGGAGATGTTGTTGGACAGCTCATTGATGCTGCTTCAGAACTGAAGCATAGGATGGTCTCCTCAAATGATTCAAGTCCTGTGGACTCTACTTCCACTTCTGGGGCTTCTGGTGGAGGCACTGGCTGTCCTACATTTCCAAAGGCGGCCACCAAGCCGCCTTCCAAACAAACTTGTATGCCCACTCCAAGAAGGAGTGTTGTAAAACTTACTTCCTCGTCCTCACGTTTGCCTTCGAATGTTAGACAGAGGGTGCGGGTTTCTGGTGCGGGGCAGGCTCCACCAAAGGGCTTTCATATGCATCAATCCAAACCTGCTCGCTTGTCAGGTGTACAGTACAGTCCTGCACTTAATCATCATCCCTCCACAGTGGGTTCTATCATCCGGTGGATATGTCAGGGTTTTCATGCTAACTATGAGGAACCATACCATCTTGTTTCCTCAATTTACTCCTCTGTGCATGTGCATCCAGGAGACAATGGTGGGTGATGCTGTTCCTTCCGGGCCTTCTGGCTACCATGCTTTTTTTTTTTATCCTGTACCAGCCCAAGGTCGTCATGGAGATGCTGCTGTCTTCCTTCGCCAGGATACTCCATCTAGTCATCTGGACATCTCCACTTCCCTGCATGCTGTTGCAGGAGTAGACTGTAGCACCAGTTGAGCAGGGTAGTACTCCCAATGTGGATGGAAAGCTGATGACATGGAGAGCTGGAGCTTCCGTTTCATCAGACCTCGGGACTAGGGCCCAACCATCCCCCTTTGCTGAACTTTTTCAGTGTCTCAGTAACACAGAGAGTAGGCCAGCATGCTCTCCAATACAAGTTTCTCTAACTATCAACACCAAACTACATGTACAGTAAACACTACACTTCATTTTCCAAAATTTAAAAAAAATCATGGCAGCGCAACACGTGGCCTAGGAGTCCCCAGGGGGGAGGACCATAAATGCCCCTACTTTCTGCCGCTTTCCCGGTGACGACTTGAGCTGCCTGGAGCCACTGTATGACTCTCTTCTTCTTCTTTTCTGCAACATTCGCGGCCTTTCCTCTAACTTTCGCTCTGTTGAGCACCACCTCTCCCATTCTAAACCTCACCTTCTGTTTCTAACTGAGGCTCAGCTGTCTCAGGCAACTGACAGCAGACACTTTTCTTTATCCTCCTACTTTCTCTATACTCGTTTTAAAGTCAAAGGTGGCTGTTGTGTATGTAGGTGCAATGACCTATGTTGCTCTCGTGTTCCTAAACTCGATTCTTCTGAATTCTCTACACTCTGTCTTTGACTTTCCTGTCATTCTCTGACTGAATATATCTGCACTGTTTACATATCTCCTAATTCTACTGACTATCAAAAATTCTTTGACTATCTTACATATACGATGGAACACATTCTATCCATTTCTCCTTTCTCTGAAATCTCCATTCAATATTCACCACAACCTTTGGCTCTCCTATCCTTTCACTGATCCACCTGGTGAACAAGCCTACATCTTTTCTATCCTTAATGACCTAGAGCAGCTTGTACATGCACACCCTACCCATATCCCTGACCACCTTGGACAGAGCTCCAACATGCTCTACCTCTTCCTTACAACTAATCCTTCTGCTTATTACACTGTTAATCTTTTTCTCTCTGTTGGGCTCCTCTGAGCCACAACTTATCACCTATAACCTGTTCCTATCGATCCGGTATGGCCTGTGGACCCTCCAAAGAAAGGTCATCTGTGGAACTTTGGAGCTGCTGATTGGGAGGCCCTCAGGCGGTACTTCTTTGATTTTCACTGGAATGATTATTGCTTCTATGGCCGGGAGCCATCTGAGTGAAAGCCACCTTAGCATTGCTGCGGAGGTTATTCTCTCGGGCATGGAAGCATACATTTTCCCCTTTCTCATATCCTTTGACAAATGCAAGAAACCCTTGGATTTAATCATGCTTGTTCTAATGCAACAAGGAGAGGTCCTATAAAAGGTACTGGAACCAACACATCCCTGAATCACATTTTTTATACATTTCTGCTCCCGGAATTGTGCTAAGTCTGTTCTTCGCTCTCCTAAAAATAATTTCAGCCGTACTAAATGCTTTCTCCAACTCTCCAACTCCAAATTCTTCCCCGCTCCTTCTGACACCTTGCCAAAAACCTTTCTAACAACTTTACCTCATCATCCATCCCTCCTCTTTTATTCCCTGATGGCTCTGTAGCTATTTCTTCTACTGATAAAGCAGATCTGTTTGCTCAGACTTTCTCCTCCAATTCCACCTTAGACGATTCCGGTGCTGTTCCTCCATCACTTCCCCCTTCTGATTTCCTCATGGCTGACATTAAAATTTCTTCAGCTGATGTATTTTCTGCCATCACAGGCCTCAATATTAATAAGGCATAGGGACCTGATGGAGTCCCTCCTGTTGTTCTCATGAACTGTGCTTCTGTGCTTACACTGTACCTAGGCAAACTCTTTCGCCTTTGTCTATCAATTTGTACCTTCTTGCTGGAAGTTTGCTCTCATTCAGCCAGTCTCAAAGAAGGGTGACCGTTCCCAATCCTCTAACTATCGTCCAATTGCTTTAACATCCTGTATCTCAAAAGTTTTCGAGTCAATTCATAATAGAAAAATTTTAAAGCATCTTCCCTATCACAGCCTTCTTTCTGATCGTCAGTATGGGTTCCATCAGGGATGCTCCACTGGCGATCTTCTCACCTACCTTTCAGACTCCTGGTCATCCACCTTTCGGGACTTTGGCAAAAGCTCTGCCATTGCACTTGACATCTCAAAGGTTTTCGACCAAGTGTGACATAAATCTTTAATTTCCAAACTGCCTTCTTACGGTTTCTATCCTTCTATCTGTGCCTTACTTTCTAACTTCCTTTCTGGTCGTTCTATAGCCGCTGTTGCAGATGGCCATCGTTCTCCTCCTAGATTTATTAACCCTTTAACCGTGGGTGTCATTCCAGAATGACATTGACAAAACTGGATCAAACCGCGGGTGTCATTTTGGAATGATCGTGAATATTTTGAACACCGCGCGTTTTTCCTTGGCGCAAATTGTCTCACGCAAGAGTAGCTGTCGAGTTCTTTCACGCCAGCCATCCCCACACCTCCCTCACTCCCACCCCGAGGGGGCCCCCCCCACCCCAGCCCGGACCCACATCAGTCAGTATCTGTCCAGCTCTGTGCGTGATAATGGCGCTCCGTCCCGACTCATCGTCGCTTGCTTCCTCCTCGCAAGTGATCAGTTCTAGTGTGCCTTCGACCTCTACACCGGTGATGGAACTGCCAACGGCGAGGCAGAAGGGGTTGAGCACTCCAGAAATTAGAACAGAGCTGGACAAAACTGTAAGTACTACTCTGGATTGTGGCAGTGAGATTGATACACTTACAGCAAGTAGTGACGATTTTGCAGTGATTGGTGGTGAACCCTTTACCATTGACAGTGACAGTGATGAAAGTGAGCGTGTAGTTTCCCCCCCACCACCCCCAACTTACTCTGGGAAAGGGAAGGCGCCTATGGGGAAAATTGGTGTTGCATGTGGGAAGGAAGTGAAGTGCAGACTTACGTCTCCTACACCAGGCCCTAGTAAGCATTTCCCATCACTTTCCCGTTCCCCAAGCCCTATTGCCCTCACATCATCTTCATCTTCTGCCGTGCCCTCTCCTCAGTCTACATCATCTGAGGAATATGAATTCCCAGAGCCTGCACAGCGAGGGAAGGCAGGCCGTGCAGGCCGTGTAGGCAGGGTAGGCAGGGCAGGCCAGAGGCCTAGAACAAAGGGGATGCATGGCAGTTGGAGGGCAAAGCTGGGCGTATAAAGCGAGGTGATAAGCGAGGAGAAGAAAGGGGTCAAGTTTCACCACGTACCAGGTCAGTAACCCCCCCCCCTGCCCCCCGCTCAGCTCCCTCACCCTCGCCACCCCCCCACTCACCGCCCCCGCACTCACCCCCCTCCCGCTCGCCTCCTGGTTCTCACCTCCTGCGTCACCCATTGCCTCACCCATTGCCTCCATCTCAGCTCCTTCTCACGGGGAAACCGGTGCAATGCGACCTGCCACTTCCACTGAACCACGCACAGGGAAAGTTGATGCATTTGTTTTGGTCTGACGGTGCAGATTTTCAGCCACACAATCCGCATAGTTTGATATGACAAATGCTGGAATACAGCCTGCCTTTCCATGCAACGCAGGAGATGATTTTGTTGACTACTTCCTGGCCTTCATGGATGACGAAATCGTGCAGCATGTCCAGTCGATGAGACCAATAGGTATGCAGCTCAGTGTGCAGCAGAAGGGCTGGGACCTATTGGCTCACCAAAGCAAGTGTCGTGGTTGCCTGTCGGGATCAGAGAGCTGTATGTGTTCTTTGCACTGATGTTTTTGATGCCCCATATCAAGAGACATGAGTTGGAGGAGTACTGGCTCGTGGATGACATTACTTCTATCCCAATATTCGGGAAGTATATGTCACGGGATCGGTTCCGACAGCTGCTAGGATACCTGCACTTCGCTGACAATGGAAACCCGTCCCAAACTGACCCTTTGTGGAAAGTGAGGGATTTTCTCAACAGGATTAGGGATCGATTTATGCGATTTTTCCGTCCTATGCAGAAAATCGTCATAGACGAATACCTGGTATTGTTCAGAGGACGTCTCAAATTCATGCAGTACATCCCCAGCAAACGCCACCGCTTTGGGATAAAGTTCTTTGTGCTGTGTGACTGTGAGACGGGGTATATCCTTGATTTCGTCATCTACTCTGCAAGCACAATGAATGTGAACAGGAAAGACCCCCTTGGCTTCTCTGGCTCCGTTGTAAAAGTGCTGATGGAGAGGTATTTTGGTGGGAATCATGTGCTGTACACAGACAATTATTACACAGCACCGAAACTCTATCTGCAAATACCTGGCTGAACACGGCATTGGCACTGTTGGCACTGTACGGAGCTATAGGAAAGAGTGGCCAAGTTTCCCAGAAGCATCCATTCTCTATCCAAGGGAGATGTGCACCTGAAGAAGTCAGACAAGCTTCTTGGCGATCAGGTGGCATGACAAGAAAGGTCGTGAATATGATCAGCACCATCCACAAGGGGAATTGCAGAGAACTGGGAAGGTCAGCTACAGGACGGGAGAGCCAATCATGAATCCTGATGCCGTCCATTGAGTTACAATGTGAACATGAGACTTGTTGATAAGTCTGATATGATGATTGGCGAAATAGACTGTCTCAGGAGAAACACCCGATGGTACAGGAAGGCTTGCCTGCACATGCTCGATATGTGCATGTTCAACGCCTTCATCCTCTACAAGACACAAGTCGGGGGCATAAGGCAACCATCCCTGAGACAGTTCTCCAAGACTGTCTTGCAGCAGCTGCTTGCACGATTTGGTCAGGTGACGGCATTGATCCCGAGGCGACACTCTGACACACAACCTGACCGTCTTGAGTGCCGCAATTACATGAGCCGGCACCAGCTTGTGAAACTGCCTCTTACCGTAGGCGGCAGGTTGTCACAGGGCCGCTGCAGAGTATGTCATAACACCACACGGAGGCCTCGGACGAGAAAAATGAGCACACACCAGTGCCTGGAATGCCAATTCGCTCTCTGTGTGACTCCATGCTTTGCTGAGTACCACTCTCTGAGTAAATACAGAAAGTGACAGTGATATACAGTGATGCGACAGTGACGTGCGTTACCAATAATTGTATAATGGATAATGTAGTAATAAGGGATATTTTGCCTGGAAAAAAATGTAAATATTGGCCAGTATAATAAGTGATATTGTAATAAGAGAATCTGCGGCACTTGTGTAATTCTGCGGCACTTGTGCAATTCTGTGATGCGACAGTGACGCAATATAGTAATAAGTGCAGTGTAAATATAATGTATATTGCCCAGATTATATTTAAAATAATATTAGAAGTTAGAAATAATGAAAAGATCGCCCCAAACTTCAGTGAGCGGGTGAAGCCGCAGTGAAGTGAGGCGCAGCCGCAGTGAAGTGCGGGCGCAGCCGCAGTGAAGTGCGGGCGCAGCTGCAGTGAAGTGCCTTTTACCTACCTCAGTGAACACAGAGTGGGTGTTTATCGTATGTGCAGTGTTCATATATGTTTTTATTACTATTATCAGAGAGTGGTTGGCATTTGGTACTGGTGTGTGGGGCGTAAAATAGTGATTTTACACCCATTACTTCTAACGGCTCTGCCCGTCCTGTGAAAGTCAACAAAGTCATGAAACCTACGTCAATGGAAAGCTGAAGGTTAGTACTTTCTAATGGTACCTTATTTTTTTTCTCTAGCTTTATTCTGTGCAGAGTTATTAAGGTTTAAAGGTTTGTTTACATTTGGCTGAAACCCCCGCGGGAGAGGACAGTCAGGCCAAAACAATACCCGCGGTTAAAGGGTTAACAGTGGTGTTCCTCAGGGCTCTCTCCTATCACCAACTCTCTTCATTTTATTCATCAGTGACCTTCTAAGCTTTACACTAACCCCATCCACTCATATGCTGATGATTCCACCCTTCACCTTTCCATTCGGTTCCTGCAACATCCATCTCAGCAGTTACTTCAGCAAACAAGGGATGAGGCTATGGCACACCTAATGTCTGACTTGGCTCTTATGTCTGACTGGGGTTAAAATAATCTGGTTGTTTTTAAGGCCCCTCTGACCCTCTGCCATAGCCGAAATACCTTCAAAAATTCAAAATTGAGATATGAGCAGATTTCAAACCTACATGTATCTAGCAATGTAGCGAACGCATGTTTTACACAACCGCGAGCCCGTAGCAACGCTCAGGTGGTTTAAAGGGACAAGGGGGCGTAACCATTTAAAGGGCGCACGGGAGTATAGGCCATGTGCACCTGTAAATATCGATTGTTTTGGCCAATTTTGTGTGTTCGTGTGCAACTATCTAACGACTCGGCAACACTTCTTGCCTCACAACCAGTCACCACCACTGTCCAGCATCAGTTACCCTCGTGATCTCAGAGAGGAAGGCTACACACTGCTATTTTGCTACCAGACCAGTGTGTGTTTGCGCAATAGCGGTATCCAGCGCCATTATTTAGTGTATTACTGTTTGCTGCCAACCTCTGAGGATCACCGTGAAGCTTACAAGAACGCAGAAGCTGAAGAAAATGTGGGAAATGCGAAAGAAAATGAGTGCAGAGCAAAGAGAGAGGCCTGCTTTCCCGCCACCCGCCACCGCTTTCCTGCCACCCACCACCAGTGCTGCCTCACCACCAACTCCTAGCCCCTCCTGCAACTCAAGATCTAAGATGAAGTTTGATTTTAGCGCACATTTGGACATCCAAGACACCCATGTACAAACTGACACAGGAAGAAAATATGTGCTAGTAGATCAAGACAACCTGTTGCAGTGGGCTAATTCTATTGTCCAGTGTGTGTGTCCCCCCCGTGGTCAGCCACCTTGTCATGGTGGGGGGGCTTGCGTGCTCCGGTGATCCCACAAGCCTGCCCGTGGATATAGCGACATCTGGCAGGGTCTCCCATCTTGGTAGGGTTGTGGGTGAAGATCTGACTAAGCGCTGCCCGAAACATAGGTTACTTACGTATAAGGTCATCGGTTCCGCCCTCCAGAAGGATCACGTCAGTGCTGTCCTGAATTGGTTGGTTGGGTGTCTGGGCTTGGGGGTGTTGGGGAAGGGGGTCTTTGCACTGGTGGGAGCAAACTTTCGTATCACGGGATGCCCTTTTTGGGACATCCTCTGGGTTCGAGGTACCCAGCTCCCATCAGACCGCGCTCAGTCCCCACACTCCCTGGTAGGTGGTTTCCCTTGGCTTCTGGTGCCAATTTCTATTTAACAATGTATATATGGATGCATTGACCAAATCATTAACCACACGTGTGGTCGGTGACCAGCCACATGAGTCGGCATCAACTGGTCTCTCTCTGGCCGACGACCCTGTACCCTCAGGGTCATCTGCCACCAAAACACAGCAAGTTCGGATGTTCCCTGTATTGAGTTTTTACCTGGAGTCTTTGTGAAACATTCTTACACAAAATATATTGTCATCAAAATGGATAATGGTACTTCCTTCCGGAACCTGAATTGTTTCCAGATTCACAGTGGTCTAGTAACAGCATGTGGATTTACCCCCAAGGTCTCCTTGCAGGGCGATGGGTCTCTATTGTTAGAAGCCAGGAATGAAGATGGAGGGAGTTCACACATCCAGTCTCTAACTGTGGTCACCGGTTATCCTGTATCTGCCTCTCGTCATTTGATCCTGAACCAGTCCCAAGGGGTTGTCTTATTCTCGTGACTTGATCTCTTATTCTGATTCTTCCCTCTTAGAGGGGCTGGCTCCTCAGGGTGTTGTAAGAGTACAGAGAATTATGAAGAAGGTTGATGGGGTTTTAACCCCCACACCCACTCTTATCTTGACATTTGACCATCTTACCTTGCCGAAGGTTATCACTGCTGCGTGGTGGAAGCTAAAGGTTAAACCTTATGTTCCCCGACCTAGAAGATGCTATTATTGTCAAAGATTTGGTAACGTCCGCCGTTCTTGCAGGAGGGAAGCGTCCGGCCTTCCTGAGGTCTGTGGAAATTGTGGTGGAATTTCTCATGGTATAGATGATTGTTCTCAACCCACTAAATGTTTGAACTGTGGAGGAGCACATGCAGCCTCCTCAAGGGATTGCGAAGTATACAAATATGAATACGAGATCATTTCTGTCTGAACAAAGGAGAAAATTTCCTTTTCTGAGGCAAAGGCCAGGGTAAGGGAGCGGTTCATTCACCCTGGGGTTACCTTTGCTGCTGCGTTGTCTCGCCATAAAGCTACCCGGCAGGTGCCCCTGCCATCACACAATGCCCCATCAAATTCTCGGGGTTCTACTTCCCGGCCTTCTCGGCCAGGGGGTTCCACTGAGGGAGTGCAGCCTGGAAGCAGCTGTGCTTCCTCCAGGAGAATACCTCCTGTCTCTGGGGGTGTTCCCTCTCTGCAGTTGTTCTTCCAGCGTCTGGGAGTGCCTCCCCCATCCCAGTTCCTCCGGTTCCTCCTGTGACAAACACCCTGTGTCGATGCTACACTTTGCTTTGACACATCCAAAACTCCCGATGTCCCTTCCTGTACATCCTTGTCCTGACATATCTAAAAAAACAGCGTCTCTCCTTCTTCTGTATCAGCTGCGCTTCCGTACCGACTGCTGCTCCTGTACCATCTGCCCGCTCTGCTACTGTTGCTCACTCTTCTTTACAATGTGGCACTATAGTTTCTAATGCTTTAAGTTCTGGTGCAGAGATGGAGGTTGCATCTGCCAACCTCAAACGAGTGAGGAGTGAGGAGTTTTTGGGTGACTCCCCTCCTTCTAAGGTTCAAATTTCTGTACCACATGAGGATTCTGAGGGGGCTCTTCGCTCGACAACCCAGCCAGTGGTGGCGTCTAAGTCTGTGGGTGTTCATGATGGCCCTTCTAGGATTCCCGTCCCTGCCTATTCCTCAGGTGTGGTGGGACCTGGGTCTTTAGATACTCATAGAGCTCAGTCGCTTGCTCCCTCTGATCCGTCACCCAGTGGCCAACCTTTGGATATTTGGTTGGGGGAGGTTCGGTTGGCCCTGAGGTGCCAGCTGAACCCTCACATGGGTGTGCGGACAGGGCATGTGAGTCTTCCAAGAAGGTCCCTGTGCTTCGGACTCATTTTGCCGATGGGCGGGACATGTCTCGGGGTAAGGGTACTTCCACCCACGGAAAGTCTAAATCTTCATTGCCTTCTCGGTTGGTGAGGCAGAGCTCCACGCCTAGGAAGAAGGGCTTTCACTCCCTTCCCAATGAGGTTGCTACATAGCTTTCTAAGTTCATAATATTTAATACTAATCACTATGGCTCAATCGGTACCAATCTGTCTTCAGTGGAACTGTAGAGATGCCATGGGAAATTGGGAGGAATTACAGTTATTATTCTCTGCTCTGAACCCACTATGTGTGTGTCTTCAGGAGACAATGGTGGGGGACAGACAGTTGCCTTCCATTAGGGGGTATAAGGCCTTCCATGCATCTCCTCCTGGTGGTCACAGCGGTGGATGTGCAATTTTGTGCCGTTCTGATGTCCCCTTTATTTCCTTTGAGATTCAGTCCCCCTTTCAAGTTCTAGCCATACAAATGCACGTTGGGAGGTGCTATACCATCTGTTGTCTGTACCTTCCACCTTCCGTTCCTGTTATACGTGCTGATCTAGAAACCCTTATCAGCCAACTTCCACCCCCTTTCCTACTCCTTGGTGACCTTAATGGCCGCCATCCTTTGTGGGGTGACTCACTTTCAAATCCCCGGGCGATCTTACCTCTTTGGTTAGAATTTAAATTTGGTTGTCCTAAATAATGGAAGGCCGACCCATTTTCGTGTTCCAGACTGGCATGTATTCTGTCACTGACCTTACCATCTCCTCCTCTAACTGTGCCCCTTGATTTTTCTTGGGAGGTTTTTGGATGATCTACATGGTAGTGACCATTATCCTGTGAAAGTGGTCCAGCCTACTCGCTCTGTTCCTGTAGCCCGTCTGCCACGCTGGTGTCTGGACAGGGCTGATTAGTCTCTCTTTGAGGAACTATGTGTATTTGCCAACAGGATTACTGATTTTTCAACTATCGATGATGCCTAATGTTATTTTACTAAGACCATTTTCTCAGCAGGGGTTCATTCTATCCCACAGACTTCTGGTGTTTTTTCCCGGAGACCTGTGCCATGGTGGAATGATGACTACTCCGTAGCAAAGGGAACTTGCAAAGCAGCTGCTCGTCGGTATTTTGCCAATCGTAATGTTGTTTTTCTAAAAATACAGTTTCGCAAAGCACATGCTCACTATAGATGGTTCATGAAGAATGCTCGCCGTAACTCGTGGAGGTCGTATGTTTCTACAATTACATCTTCGACTTCAATGTCTGTGGTGTGGAAAAAGGTGCGCAAGATTTCTGTTGAGTTCTCGCCCCCCTCCACTCCGGTGTTGCGCCTTCACGGCGAACTTGTGTCTGCACCCGATGCAGTAGCACTGCTTTTGCAGATCATTTTTATGCTGTCTCCACAAAGGATCCTTCTCAGCCATTTGCCACCTTTTGTAGGAATCAGGAGAGGCTGGGTCTTGACTTTTGCTCTCGTGGCGGAGAGCTGTATAATTTAGATTTCAGCCTCCGTGAATCATTGCTGCCCTTTCAGAGTGTCGTGACACTGCTCCTGGGCCTGACGATATTCCATATGCTATGCTGCATCATCTTCCGACTGATTCACTTCAGTTTTTATTGGACCTTTTTAACAGGGTTTAAGTGAGGGCTCTATTCCGAGAAGTTGGAAGTTGGGTATTGTCCTCCCCTTTCCCAAGCCTGATAAAGACCATTCCCAAGTCTCCAACTATTGCCCTATTACTTTAACATCATGTGTGTGCAAGCTGTTCGAAAAGATGGTCATTGTCAGGCTTATGTGGTTTCTGGAGAAGGGTTGCTTTCTCTCTCCGTCGCAGAGTGGTTTCCATAAATTACGGTGCACTTCAGATAACCTTATCAGGCTCAAGGCGTCAATCTGTGAAGCTTTTGCCTCCAAGCAACATCTTGTGGCTGTGTTTTTTGACCTTGAGAAGGCTTATGACACTGCCTGGCGCCATGGCATCCTCCAGCAACTTCATACCTTTGGTTTATGTGGTCGCCTGCCTGTGTTGCTTGGAGACTTCTTGACTGATCGTGTATTTCGGGTCCGTGTGGGTTCTACCCTCTCTGCGCCACACTGCCAGGAGGAAGGTGTCCCACAGGGGAGTGTCTTAAGTGTTTCCCTGTTTGCAGTGGCCATTAATGGTATCATTGACACTGTGCCTGCTGGGGTATCCTCATCCCTTTATGTGGATGACTTAGCTATATGGTTTTCTGGCTCCCGCATGTCTGCTATTGAGCGGCGGATGCAACTTGCCTTGGACAAGATTTCTGCCTGGGCCACTTCCAAGGGTTTTCGGTTTTCCCCTTCAAAGACTGTGGCTATGCACTTCTGTAGGATGAGAGGGGTACACCCGGGCCCTGATCTCCAGCTTTGTGGCAGGAGACTCCATTGTGTGACAGAGACGAAATTCTTGGGCCTGACTTTTGATTGTTGTTTGACATGGGTCTCACACTTGGCAAATCTTAAAACATCATGTATGAAGGCTCTCAATCTATTGAGGGTTCTGTCCCGCCCTCTTGGGGTGCTGATCGAAGGACACTCTTGGATTTGTTTAAGGTATTTGTAAGCTATAAGCGGTCATATGGCTGTGAGGTATATTCCTCTGCCACAGGGTCAAGACTAAAAACTCCTAGATGCTGTCTA